>NC_042495.1:14889150-14940843 GCF_005508785.2 Acyrthosiphon pisum | reverse complement strand
GTTGTCACGATACTCGTTTGTAAGCGTTTAAGGTTAAAGTGTGGGACAAAATACATTCAATCCCCGAACATTTCAGATTATGTTGTTTAATTTAGTTTAATTCAAGAAGCCATGCCAACTGCAATCGAGTGCGCCCTATAGGGGAGTGATACGTCCAGCTATAAGATATGTCCGGTGTACAAACTATATAAATCCCATCTCAAGTAGTACTTCATTCAGCCAATACATCACATTCCGAGTATAAACCACTGCACGTCATATTTTCTTAACTTTCCACTTCTTCAAACTAAACTTTCTTATGCGACTGTCGATGAGTAATATAGTATTCCATATTATATCATCAATATATTTAGCATTTATTCATGATAATATCACATACAGTATTTACAGTGCTTAAAGATCTTATATTTTTTTTACTTAGCCATTTTTACACATAGTTTACGAAGGGTTTTTGTTGTGAATTGTGATATATTATCTATTCATTATTTTTATTAATGTATAATTTATGTACTTGCAGGGTACACACATTTTTGTAAATTAATGTAATGAATGAAAAAAATATCTAAACGGGTATGTAGCACTGGATAATTACTTATAATTTATAAATTAAGTACAAAATTACCATGAATATCACGTGAACTAACCACCCAAAGTGTCAATTAACAGTTGGCGTATTATGTGATCTGAAATAAGGAATTTAATTAATAGATACTCTGTTGTAAATTTGTAATTAAAAAAAGTAAAACAAAATTTAAAAAGAATAATGATAAAAATAGAAATAATTTTGTTTTTTACCTACTTAAACTTACTTATGTAAAAAAAATATTTTCAAAAATGTAAACTTTCACTAAATGGATCTCCGGGTATTACCAAGATTTAAGATATACCATTTACATATAATATAAATTATCAATGTATATAATATATATCTTAAATCGTGGGTACTACACTACAAACATTTTAGTTTTTATCTGTCGATGTTATCATACATAAGAATAACTTGGTTCTAACTTGTAAGCCATGGAACTGACCTAGGGACCTCCTTAAAATAAAAAAAAGATAAATAAAAAATTTAAAAAAACTGATTAGAATAATTCTAATGATTTCATAATTATTATGAAGTATAGGGTCATTGGACCCCCTTCTATCACGCTGTCCAGTCTTGTATACTTGTACCCCCCTCCATATCACCTAGCTATTGTATACATTTATTACAGATTATAAATATTCTTGTTTTCTAATAAAAATAAAAGATAATTAAAAAAGTTGTAAGCTTCATCCCTGCTTTCTGTTCTCGTAGTAAATTATTCGTTAATCGTTATATTATGTACATATTAATATATTTTACAATCGTAAACGATATTATAATAGGTATGCATTAAAAATAAATACAAACAAATATACTTTCAGTACGCGGGTACCCGTTATAAAGATGTCATTACCACAATCCATATGCACACTGAACATATTATTGTGACACACATCATTCTTGGAATTTTTAAATCCAATACATTTTTTATTGAAGCCTGAAGGGCAAGAGTCCAGCTCGTCGCAACGATCAATGTGCATATTTGCTATTTAGATTTAAGCACGATTAACACTTATCCTTAAATCCTGATCACTGTAACCACGAGTAAAGCATATATTTAGGTGTCTTGGTGAAATTGATCGTTAGTATTTTACTCCGTTAAAATGTTAAGTTCGGCACTGCGGCCGTCATCTCGTAATTTATTATTCTACACACGCGGCGATATTCAACGAGCGGATTTCGCGGCAATTATCGATCGGTCTGGCTGTATTATTGTATATTATTGTATTATTGATACAAAATCGGACCAACGAGTTGTAAGAGTTATTTAGACTGCTAAGATAATACAGGCACACGTGCATAATTTTATTGTAGGTATCACTTAGTGGCTAATTATTATAAATATTATTTAGATGTTACACAGTGTACTATAACGAATTGGAAATCGAACTGATATCACTGAATTCAGAATTGTCGTGTTTAAATGTGTTTTTCAAGTTTTCAAGTTTTTCTTTTGTTTAATTATAGAAATAATTACGTCAAATAAAGGTAATGACAAAATAACGTTCAAAAGCCATACGTCGTTATCAAACACAAAGAAAAAAAATATTATACATGGAGAATGGAGATGTAGTAAAAAAAGTTCTCTAACCTGTCCAGCTATTCTCCACACCTCTGTACATAAAACACACCCAATACTGAAAGTTACGCATGAGCACCCTTCTGAGCCAGCAAAAATTGAGGTTGCAAAAGCCATTATTAAAATTAAAGAGACTGCGAAGTGTTCTGGAGCTAATCCGTCACAGACCTGAAGCAGTGTCACAATATTAGACGCTACACCAGAGCAAGGATGCCTGTCGAAGAAACATTGAAACGCACAATTATAAACTACAGAGAAAAGAAAAATCCAATCGATCTAGCTATACTAGACAAACTTGAGATTTTGGTAAGTCATCAATCCTTTGATACATATTAACGAAATTGAAGTAGCCGGTTAAGTTGAATAATTATCAATTCATATTTGTATATAATAATATAATTTAGAAGTTTCAAGTACCCACAAATAACTTTAACATTAACATTTTCAGTTTCAAATTGTTTTGGTATACGCGATATTGAAAAATTTTTAACTGCCATCTCTTATACAATAAGATATCGATAACTTACGATTTTTTTTATTATTATTTTTACTTGATTTAACTGAACAAATCATCAATCTTTATTATTTTTTATTGTTTATTATTATTATAACTGTAGACTGTAGTAATTTATGTTTGTATTAAATTAATTATTTAAATTTAAATAAATATTGAAACTTATTTTAAGTTATTATTCTTATTATTGTATTGTGACAAATTTTTATAACGTATTTAAAAATTATAAAATGTTCAATTTTTATAGCTAAGGATTGATAATTTAAAACAACGATTCTCATAAATAGTTCATACTGTAACCAAACAATGTGAGCAATATATAAATACACAGTTATTTTGTACAGACATTTTAAGTTCAAATTTGGAATATTATACTTATTGTAAAACGAATTCATAATATGAATATAAATTATTATTATTGTAGTAATCGTTGTTTGAATTCACGTAATACTTATTGTAAAAATGTAAAAAAAGGTTTAGATTTTTTTTTTTATATATTTTCAAATTTACTTTTATATTGAACATTAATCATTATATAGTAGCTTATAGGTATGTATAATAAAAATTAATATTTAAAATATTTAAAAAACTTGATACAATAATATGTAAATAATATGACATAAATACATAATATTATAGTAAAATACAAAAATTTGGTTTTTATTTTCATGGTTTTTTTTTCCGTCTACTAGAGAATAAGAGATCTAAATAATATACTAACAATTCACCTTTTTTGTTCAGTTCACCTAACCAGAAGATTGGGGTCGTCAATGGTACCACTGTCCGCTAAGTGCAATAGCGTCTTCTGGGAATGGAGAGGATATTTATTCGGTGCAAAAATTCTACTTAAAACTATTTTCCCATTAGACCAATGCTATTTATTATCAACAACTTGGCCAGACTTCAGTCAGTCTCACTGTGCACACTGATCGATTAATGTGATAGCACAACTTACAAGTCTAACAATAAATTATTATTTACCTATAGGTAGTTTATGATGCCCCCCAATACGATACATAATACGTAAACACGTTATTAAGCAATATATAATGGACAGCTCCGGGGTTTTTTTGGGGACGTTTAAATTGTATATTTAAATATAACATGTGGGAGGCTTTACACAATCACCATTGTAGTCATCATTCTAAATATTAATATAATATCAAATATGAAGTAGAACCATAAACAACATATTTTGTAGAAATCTTAATCATATTGGTATACATATTATTATATGCGGCCGATGCCCGATTGGGGGTATTTGAATATCCAAAACACCCCCCGGGATCAGTAGTTTTACTGCTGACCCCCTTCCTTATTGAGCGTATTATTCTTACTTAAAAAAAAAATTATGAAATTTTCTTCCAAAAACCTCCATCGAAGTTGATGAGAAGACTATTTTTTCTACTAGAAAATTTTAAAAGCTTAAGTTGTACAAGCATTTACAAATACCTCACCTAAAAGTCTATAACTACTAGTCTGGACAAAATCAAATTGTAATTAATCATACCATTTTGAAAAAAATCGTCGCCCAGTAGTGGCGGAGTAATCGCATAATATGATTGATTTAAGAGGATGTCAGCGCACTATTTGTTTTCTCTCTCTGGCCCACGCGCAACATGACAAAATGCATTAACGCAGAATCATTTTTCTATGTTTTTAAGTAATGTTAGAGTAAAATCACCCATTATAAAAAATATAGTGAATAATATTTTTGAGGGAATGACATATCGATTTGTCTAAATATTGTCTCATAATTTAAATTTACAATTTTTTTTTGCTTATTTTGAAAGTCAAATGACAATAAAATATAAAATTGATGTTATTCCCTCAAACATATTATTCACTATATTTTTTGTAATTGGTTATTTTACTGTACGATTACTTAAAAACATAGAAAAGTGATTCTGCGTAAATGCGTTTTGTCCATGTTCCGCGTGGGCCAGAGAGAGAAAACAAATAGTGCGCTGACGTCCTCTTAAACCTTTATAGGTTTCAAATAACGGCGGAATTTTCCACGAAATTGGATCAATGAATGTCTCATTGAATATCATCGTGTATAGCTCCAGCCATTTGAACTGAGAAGAACAGGATACTACTTTTTTTGCGTTTTTTGTATATTTATGCATTTTTGGTACATTTTTTAAAATCCCTTCTAAATAAACGTATTTGAAATGTTAATTTTTATTTGAAAATTTGCAAAAAGTTTTAATTGTCCAATGCAACTCCGATGATATAGGTAAAAATGTAAAATGAATCATTTTATGAATTATAACTATTATTTAGGTAATTTATGTTTTATAAATTATCTTAAATAGAATAAATTTAATTTCTAGATTAATAATTGTGGAAGAAGGAAAACTCGAAGAAGCATGCTTATAAATAAATGTATTATACCTTTTTAAAAAAAATAATTTTAATACTTTTTTGTAATAAATATTTTTTAAGACCCATTTTTAATGTTTTTTGGAAGATTTAGACAGCTTAATTGCTTTTTTTTTAGTGCTTTTCATTATTTTGTTATTGCTTTAAAATCCGTACTCTACTAATAAGTAATTCATATCATTTGCCACTTACACTGACAATAAGTAAAAATAGTAATATCTACAAATATGTTTTATAAGACATACAATTAATAATAATTTTGAACAGATAGATTATTTTAAGTCAGATTATATTTTATAATATTGTTAATTAATGTTATTTAATAAATCACAAGAGAACACAACTACTAGCTATTTCTAATACAATATGTCAATACGAAAGTATAATCATCATGTACCAATTAAAATTCAGTTGTTAATGATAATTCAATAATATAATTTTAACACACATACAAATACTCATACAAATTTTAAAATTGTTATTATGTCTATATAGATTCAGCATTTGAAGTATTGTACAATAAAAAAAAAATCATTCGAACAATTAATAAGTAATATTACATAATATCATTCTAATGAAATTGTTTACGACGTAGACGGTGCAATTTTTCTGAACTTATAGCTTTTACTTTCTGGATTAGCCCAACACTCTTTAACATGTTCATTTAAATTTTTAAAAAGTTTGTAACAAAATGAACAATAAGCTTGACAGACGGTTTTGGAAGCAATTTTGGGAGCAATTTTGGGAACTTTAGGTCCTGGAACTTGGGATCGAGTCATTGGATAAGATTGGCTAATCACCACCGGTGAAGTATTGCTAACAGATGTCTGGGATGGTTGTAAAAATACTGGCCGTGGCTGTAACATTGTATATTGAACTGGATTGTTTGAGTTTTTTACATTGTCACCCAGAAAAATTTGATAAGCAATCCCAGGCATTTGTGTTGAAGGCACAATTAACTGGTGTTGAGTTGAGGCCTGTTCCAAGTGTGAAGTACTCGCAGAAGCTATAGGCCGGGTCATGGGCAATATAGGTCTAGGTCTACGACCCATCCGTCCTCTAGGCTTTTTCACTGTTTTTAAATTAACTTTTGATGCAGAAATTTTTTTCACTTGAATGTCAATGGCTGGTGGTGGTGGCGGTGGTGGTGGAAGTGGCTCACATACAATTGTTGGTTGAATTTTAATCTCTTCTTCTTCGACTTCTTCTATTTCTTCTATTTCATCTTTAACATCAACAATGGTTTGGTACTCACATTCCTGTATTTCTTCTTTGATTTGATCTGTAAACAATTCATCAGAAGCTTTTACCCACACTCTTTTATCACTATGAATTTCGATCTCATTTTCTTCATGGCTTTCAAGTGTTATTAATTTTACAGCCTCATTCGCTTCTTCGCAATCTTCAGTTACTTCAGTTTCTTCAATTGACTGGTGGTCCATATCATAGTTAAAATTGTCATCATCTTAATTTAAAAATAATAATTATTAGTTATAACAAAACAATTAATTAAAATCAATATTTAGAAGCATTAATATATTAGCATATAAACATAGCAGCAATATACTAGAGAAAAAAAAATGTGTAAAACAACACTAAAATGAATAAAAATAATATTATTAAAGCAAACTTGAAAATATGAAAAATGTATTAAGTTCACCATATGCAAGGCATAACACACAACTCATACATTTGAGTAAATTTAATACATACCATAACTTTAAATTTGTAGAGTAAACTCTCAATTGATACATTTAAGAACTACAAACTAACTTAATAGAGGTAAAAAATTTAACTATTTTCAGTAAGTACCTATACTTATTTGACATAAATATGTATTAGTATAAATGATCAGGTAATTGCAAGGAAACAATTATCTTCTCAAAAATATTAACACAGAAATATGTACCTAAATATGATTCGAAAGACTGCTGCAAATAATAGAATTTCAACAATCCTAAACTCACGATAAAAATAAAATAAAATGACAGTATACCAATTATACTAGCCTTCAATGATATAGTATAATATTATGTTGTGCATTTACTCAGTACACGTATTGTATAACTTCTTTTCTGAAACATACTCACACTCTACGTTATGGATTTAGTCTTAGTGTACACTGAAATATCATCATGAGAATAATAAAAGTTATACTTTACCGTTTTGATGGCCGCCATAATGTAATATATATTAACAGTATAGCGTTGATTGTTAAAATTTTGTAAAATAAATAAGAACACTCTTAATAAGAAACATAAAACTGTAAGCTTTGACTAAAATTTAACTTTTCTATAACTATTCTGTGGTCAATACTTTAATAGGTCCATTGGCCCAAATCACAAGCAATTAGTAAAATCTAGATTTTAGACTAGAATAGTAGAATAATAATATAATGTAAGTTATAACTAAATCACGTAACTTTACTAAATACAAATCAAACCTTATCACTTATCAACCGAACGTTAGATAGCAAATCATATTGATCAAGGTGGATATATATGTATATATTATCCACCTTGATACTGATAGTAAGGGATGGGATGGGATCATCTTGAATAATAATAATTTTATTGTACTCGAGAAACACTGTAGACTAAAATTTTGCAATTTTCAAATTTCAATGATTACATGATTAGAATATGATTCACTTTACACTATTACATTAATTACTATTAAATAATAAATAATAAGACATATTCTGTCATTAACCATTTACATCATATTATATTCACGCCGAACTTGAGTTTTGAGTGATGACTAATGACCAATGAGTAGGTATCGAAGTATTGAGTTTAATAATTCCATTTGAATATATTTATTCTTTGCCATTACTCATCAGATAGGTATAAGTGGTATGAGTGGTATGAGTAAAATATAATTTTAAACAATATTATCATATGTGTCATTGTGTCGACTATTCAGTCCACAGTTTAAGAAAAACGCGAAATTTTTTTTTATTTTATGTTTTGGGATACAAAACATGTTTAAGCACCTTAAAACAAATAACAATACTAATTACTGAATAAGTAATTACTGATTTACTGATACGTCGGTTTCCTTAACAAAATTTTTAAATCATTACGGCTGTAAATAGTAACATCTTCATTCTGTAATGTACTCTACAGCCACTATAGAGGGTTCGAACCAACCACCTTCTTATAAGTATGGGACATATTTAAGTCTCTCAATAAATGTATTGTTTCCTAGCACCTTTATGGAAAACTTGTAATCAAATTAATTGACACAACTAAAATATGTACCTTCTTATTATTATTGATACGCTATGATCTAACTATAACATTTCAAAAACACGTAAACATAATGTTCTGCAGGCATGCAGATCTCAAATCAGTTAATTTTCATGAAGTTAGATTGTTTCGAAAACAAATCTAAAAATATAAATAATAAATGAATTATTCTGAATTCTGGTTATTTTTATAATGCAAAAAAGATGGTTAAGCATTTCTTTTTAACATGACATACTTTACGTATCTCAATAGGTATCATTGATTATTATGAATTTCATAAATTATATTATATAAATGTATTAAGAAATGTATACACTAGTATTTTTCTAATAGTTCAGGTTGTATTAAAGACCTTAAGAATTATGACTTACAAAATCAATTTAATTAGACTAGACTATGCAAATTACAAACAATCTGTAAGTTGTAACCTACAAAATTATAACAATTATTGAAACTAATAATCATAAAAAAAATTGATTAAATATCGCAACAATTTCCATTAAATTATGTTTGAAACATAAAATTATAGATTGTTAATAAATAATATTATTAGATTAAAGATGTTAGTATTGGTCTGAGTGTAACACTCAAATATGTTATATTATGCAATCATTTGAATAAATGTGCAAATACAACATATTAGTAGGTATATGTATTTATAAATTGAATAATTAAATAATATATTTGTTGAATACAATTTTCTAAGGAACTTATACAAAATAAAATAACAATTTAATTATAAGCGTTTTAGATGAACGTTGTGTATAGTGAAAAAAATAAGGAATAACGAAATGTTAAAAGTACGCTTAAGAGATTATTATTTTTTCTTTGCTGTTGACTAATGATTAGAGCCGTGGTGTTGGGATTCGGCTAAGGAAGGTGATAAAAGCTTAACAGACTCTGGTAAGAAGTATAAGCCAGTTGGCGTAAACTTCATCACTCCATTATCTGGCGTTGGTGAGACTGATCTGGAATTTCCACTAGTTTCACTAGGTATTTTTTTACCTAAATTATAAATAATATTAATATTAATGTTAAAAAATGATTAAAATGTAAACTTACTAGAATTAGAAATTGGTGATAAAGCTTCATATAATATAGTGGATTGCAGACTTTCTGTTCTTAACATTTGCATGCAACTTTTCAGTTCATCTAGATGACGTTTACGTAAATTCTCTAATTCGAAATATTGCCTAAGATGAAATAAAAATATACATAACTGGAAGAACAAATAATAAATACATTTAATTTGATTCAGTTTTACCTTTGTAATACATTTTGAAAATCAAAAGGAGATACATTTAATTTAGTAGCTTGGGAGATTTCATTTGTATTCACAGGTTTATAATCTATGTTCAAATCTTTCTGATCCTTAGTTTCATCGTTCTAAAAAAAATTATTAAAATCAATAAATATACAGATTACGATTAAACTGATAATAAGGTTCAAATGTATATTATAATATTAAAATATTCTGGTTAAATATTTTTAACATACAGAGTGTGATTGGTAATTATCACTAGGGACCTCTGTTTCCACAGATTGTGCCACATGTTGGTCGGTTGATAAAGGTAATGAATGGAGATTGACTGCATTTGAGGAATATTTTTTGTACGTATTGGTATGCATACTAGACAACTTCTAAAACAAATAATCAAATATTTATTCGTAAAATAATTTGATAATGGACTTGCTGTAATAGATTACTCTATACTCTTTTTAAAATGAGAAGGAACCTCAAATACCTTCTACAGCGCACCTTCCGGACAGAGACAACTGTAATGTCATCTATTTTCTATTTGGTAGGGCTCAGAATTACTTGGCAAAAATCCACTAAGGTTCCTTCTCATACAGATTGCAGTAAAATTAAAATGTTTAAAAAAAATATTGTCATGAAACTTTTGAATTTATCCTGGCCCTATGTCATACTATTTATTTTATTTGTTAATACTATCTTACTCTTTATCATGACAATAATATTTTATGGTGATTTATTTTTATCATAATATGACCCAAAGGTCACAGAAAAGCTTTAGTTAACAATATAATTACTATATCAATACGGACTATGTACTTTTGTCCTGTTACTAATTAAATAAGCTTAGTCATCTCTTTTTTGAAATAATATGATATACTATTTTTTATGTTATTTATAAGATGTATGATATGAAAAAATTGTAAATACTTTGATACCTATTACCTACACAATACTAAATGTATTATATTTTTTATTTAACTATTACTTTAAAACATTACCTTTTCTAAACTATGCAAATCAACTGACTGAGCACGGCTAATTTTTCTTTCTTTAGAATCTTCTTTATGACTATTAGAATGACTTTCAAATTCCTGATAAATATAAGGAAAATAATTTAATTAGTAATGTGGCTAAAAAGTTGAGCATAAAAAATTGAAATACTTGAATAGATGGGTCTTGGTTTTGTATGAATCTTGATTGAACCATAATGACATGACCAGGTAATGGTTGTACAACCATAGTTTGTTGATCTTTGTTTTCTTCTGGCACTATCACACGGTGGAGTGTTTCATTACCCGTCAAAATAGACTGAGCTTGGACTGCATGCACTAAAATTGGCCCAACTTCATCGCCAATGTGTACTTCATCAATTCCAATAGCTACTGGTTGCATAGGCTTAACAACTTCAATAGCAATAGGTATTTTTAATTTAGATGTTGCAGAACTAATTGCGTGTAATGTACTTTGAGGTGAAAGTGGTCCCTTTAATATGTATACAAAATTATAAACACTGAACAGTAAATACATATTTATTGATTAATAAATAGTTTGAATACTTACAAGTATGTTGCCAGCAGGCATTGAAATAGAAGCTAAACGTTTTTGAAGAGTATTCATGTATGTCTCATAACCAGTATGCCCATGAGGTGTACTTGGATGAGAACCGATAGGTGGAGTACTACTGGATGATAATTCTGATGGCTGAGCTGTAAGTTGGATTAACTTTTGCTGGAGTTCGGATATAGTAAGAGAACCTCCTTTTTGACATGCTCTGGATAATATTGCAATTAATCAATCAATAATTTTAGTTTATTGTTTATTTTGAAATAATTTAATACATACGAATCAGATGGAACTTGGGAATGTAGTTTAGAGTCAGTTGTTAGACCAGTATTCGTATCGAGATTTGATATATCTTCATTTGTAGTTGAAGGACAAACTGGTACATTTTGATTATTAGTACTTGCTAATGTTATCATTTCAGTCAGAATACTCTTTTCAAGTGATTCTGGACTAAGTAATTCATTTTGTTTTGGTATGTTCTTATCAGTATAATACTATAAAATAATAAAAATAATAAAAATAAAAAAAAATACAAATACACCAATAAAATAAAAGACTTACTTCTTCTAAAGTTTGTTCTGTAATGACTGGGCTTACTAAAAACCTTGATATTTTCCGTGCCTAAGTAAACAATATTTGAGATTAGGACTAATAAACATAGGTTTTATAGTTAATTCACTAAAATTATAAAATATGTTTAGTTCAAAAGTATAAATGACTAGTTTTTTAAATACATACTGGTTTTTTCTTTTCAGGCTCTGATTTTTCCTCAACTTCTTTTATAGTTTCAGTAACAATATCATTGAGCTGATTTGTATTTATTCCACTTTCTGAGTCTCCGGTAATTGGAATTCTTTCAGTCTAAAAAAAAAAAAAAAAAATTGATTAGTTTTAAAATAATACAAGATGAGCTTTGTGAGCAGCACCAATATAATAAGTGCAACACATAAGTTTTTCTTAATGACACTAATACATTAGATTAAAATAAATAAATATTACAATTCACGAATGCTTGAATATTATGTTTATTGTTCAACAATTAGAGCCAAACTACATTGTGTAAGCTCATAATTAATACGAAACAGTACAATTATCTATTAAAATATTTAATTTTCAAACATCAAATGAAAATATGAAATTGTTATAGTAATTTAGACATACACTTTTTTATTTGTGAGCATGCTTGTCCCACATTGTCTGTTTATCACCCCTAATAGCTAATATTGTATTATATTTTATGTTATGAAAAATATCTAAATAGTACCTCTTGTTTTAATAAGGACGGATCAATACTATTAGACACAGGTTCCATGTCCAATTTCAGTTTATTCACCAAGTCTTTCATCATTTCGGCCACTAAATCTACATGGGATACTTCTAACAAATCTTCAGTGACCTTTAAATAAAATCATTAAAAATATTATTTTTTTTTTTTTTCTTTAGATTTTTCAGCAATTAATTTACCAATTTGTTAGCTACATCATAAGGGACAACATCATCAATATTAAACCTGAATGTTACAGTTTTGTGTTTATTACTTTCTAATTGACATTCTGCTTGGCGATTATCATATACAGCCAAAAGATTTAATGACGGACCAGAAGTTCTACTTTTTTTTCTAGTTGCCGCTTCTTTTATTACAGATGATTCTTCTAAATTCTCAACCCTAAAAATCCAAATGATATATAATTAAACATGATTATTATTTTATTAAATCAGTAAAATATCACACACATGTAATTAATCATAAAATGCAAATAAGTTGTTGCTTAATTCATGATTTTTGTAAATATATATGATACTTGATTTAATAGATAAAAATTAAGTGTATTAACAAAATAAAATGTTTTCATGTATAATTAATATGTATTAACAGATAAAATACAGTTAGCATTGTTCTGACCTTAACCAGTACAGATAAATGATTAAACTCAACTCTACATTAAGAAAACATATTTTACCTCAAGTTTTGTTTAACATCTGGCTCAGTAGCATTATTTGTTGATTCAACCGTAGGTTCTAAAGATTTTTCCTCTACCGGTATGATCTCTTCGGGAAGGATACTTTGATTATTATAATTAGGACATACTTGATTCTCTTGGTAGGATGGTATATTTGATAAATATGGTTCATTGGATGGAGATTGTACATTACAATAATTTAAATTATCACATTGGTTTACATTTATTCCTTCTTGATTTCTTACATATACATTTTGATTATTTTGTAATGCATTTTCTTCATGTATAATGGCATGAAGCTGGATATCTTGTAGGACAAGTCCTTGAACAGAATCTGACGATAATGAAGAAAGATTGGAAACAGTAGATACCGTGGATATTTTTCTTTGTAACTCTTCATCAGCTGTTGAAGGCACTTGATTTTGAACTGTATTAATTTGGTAGTTCCATTGTGGATTTTGAACATATGTAGAAGCATCTTGGTTTATTGCAGGATCAACATTTTGATACATAGTTGTATCTTGATGATAAATATTGTCATTTCCATTTGATACATAGTTTTCTGGTACAACTTCCACCATATTTGGCACTTGGTTAATATCAGAGAGCTGTTTATAAGTCATATTGGTATCTGATGTATAAGCTGAATCTGTAGATGCATTAGATATATTTGATATTTTTCTATAATTATCTTGTTGACTTATTGTATCAACTGATCGAAGTGGTAGACTTTTAGATGGTGACGTTTGTATAAATAATTGGTCTTGATTAATAAGTTCTGCAACATTAATTTCACTGGAGGGTTTAAGTAGATTTTCAGGCAGAACTGATATGTTATCATACTTCATTTCTTCGTCCTATAATAAAACATAAAGTACAAAAATCAATTTTGGTCAATAACAAAAAATTTGAATTGAATCAAAAATATTTTATTTATTTTAATAAAAATAAAAACATTTCGTACCTGATTAATATATTTAGCAGGTTGGTACATAACAACAGTTTCTGGTTGTCGAAACTGCAATCCACTAACATCAGAATTTATATCATCTAAATAAAAATAATGCCCATGTAGTTTCAAAACGAATTCTAACCCAAATTCCAAAAATTAATTATATAACAATCAGTCCATATGTACCCTTATATAGTTCTTCGTCAATTGGCACATCTCTTTTGTCATTTTGTTCTTTATTTAGATTATAAACTTGATTAGTTAACATCTTAGCAATAGTTTTACTATCTTCCTCCAAAATTAATCCAGATTTTGCCTACAAAGTAACGGATATTAGTATATTACTGTAAATAATTTACAGTTGGGATAGGTAAATAATTATTAAAAATGTTAAATTGTACCATTTCAGATGCTACATCATCTGCATTGTCATTATTGATATCAAAATCAAATTGAATTGCTTCATTTTCTCTGTGTTTATTGCTACAACGCTTTTTTGGATCAAGAATACGTAAACGAAATTCAATTCGACTGTCTGTTCTGCTAACCATTTCTAATTTAATTCCTGGATCTTCCGTGAAAAAATCATGAGCCAATAATTCTTTGATTGATGGTCTATAAAAATATATACTCTGTATTGTATTATATTACATGATATTAAATTAAAAGATTTTAAAAATTACCTTTCATCTTTTTTCAATTTAATACATGACTCTATTATATCTTTGATTTCTGGATTTTCAATCTTATCAAAACTTAAAGGTTTAACACCCTAGAAGTTAAAAAATACAAAGGATTTCATCAATACAAAATATAAAATATTATACATCTATTGCTTTAAAAAAATATTGACTTACACTTATCACTTTTTTATAAATTTGAGCAGGTCCTGTGCATTCAGTATAAGGATACTCAGAAGTAGCCATTTCCAGCATGCACATTCCAAAGGCGTATACATCAACACTCTCATCATAATGTTCTTCATACATTTCTGGAGCCATAAATTCAGGAGTACCTAAAATGTACAATTTAAAATGAATATTTTTAAATAAACTAGGTAACATCTTGTTTCAAATTACCAATAACAGATTTAGCAAATGATCGATTTTTTAGAGTGGCTAGTCCTAAATCCCCAATTTTTACGCATCCAGTTGTACCGGTAATAAAAATATTATCACATTTTAGATCTCTGTGTATAATTGGAGGTGTTCGAGAATGCAAGAAACTTAATCCTTTTACAATTTGTCGACACCAAGACTTTAGCACTTTAGGATTAATCTTTTTGAAACGACGTAAATATGTTTTTAATGTTCCTGATGTCATTAGTTCAGTAACAAGTACAATATATTTTCGTTTTGTTAAAGAAACTTCCCAATAGTCATAAAACCGAACTATATTAGGGTGCTGCAAGCCTTTTAGCATTTCAGCTTCTTCACGAAACCGAGCGCGTTCAGTCTTCGTTAATTTATTTTCCTATAAATGATATAACAACAAAATCAATCAATTAATCGATTATAAACTATAAAAATGCAATAATAATATTTTTTAATTTACCTGGAGCTCACACCAAGCCACTGCAACACCAGTTTGAGTATCTAAACCTCGGAAGACTGTTTTAAAAGAACCATGTCCAAGCTCCTCATCAAACTTGAGAAACCTGATATTTATAAAAGTTAGTTATGTATATGAATTTAAATATTATAAAAACTTCTTATAAAATGTAATAAATAATTATTAATTACCTCCCATCTGGAGAAATCCCGGTAGCTTTTTCTTCGTCGTCATCTGAACGATTGAGTATAGCTGATTTTGTATTCAATATTTCCGTTGGTATTGGTAATGTAATTTGAGGGGAACATGTTTCTTCGATTATCTCTACAGAACAAGAACCTGTGTCATAATAATTCTGGGTGAATAGATATGATTGTTTGGACGGCATATCTGCAGATGATGATTGGCATTCCTTATCAGGTTTGTTATCCACAGTTTTCTTTTGAACAGTTGTTTCACGTCTGAAACGAGGAGATGGTGTTGCAGCTCCTCTGCCTCTCGCTGACACCTATGGAAATAAAAAGAATTGCAATAAGAATATAAAAATTAATAAAATATATAAACCTTTCTTTGTGGAGTACTTGGGGAACTCAGACTGGAACGATTTATTGGGGTTTTTGTAATAGTTCTGTTTGGAGTTCTACAGCTGGCTGCACAACTCGATTCGCCTGTCAATTGGTTTAATCTGTAATTGTTAGTGATCGTTTTATAACTCGATTTCACTATTCCGGGTTAACTATCCTAACTACCTAGGAATTCTGTTAACGCTCAACACTCTATCTACAGAAGTGGCATTTCTGTGAGCTTCGTGATTGCCATTAATACGATCGTGCTCGACGCTGCTTGCTCGCAACTTAGTAGCACTGCAACAGTCGTGTCTGGTGGTGGTGATTTTGTTCCTCGGTGGTGTTTCGTTGTTGTTTTTGGCGACGCGGGACAGCCGATTCCGAAAACTCATGGCTCACTATGTCAACGAGAAAAACAATACGTAATGAAAAAAACGTACCCAGGCAACATTAAACGGTTCGAAAAATCAAACAGATTTACGCTTAGAATCGCAAGAGGAAAATACAAAAACGAACGGTGTCAAATCCGAATGGAGAATTGAGAAAAATCCCGTGATACAGCCGTCGCTGCAGTGGTTTTCTCGTATCGGGCTAAACACAACAAAGCTTACCTTATATTCACATATTACTACGGTCGCTCATTGAGCCAAACACGTACGGCGCACTAACAAAACCGATGCACAAAAAACAGTCGCGTGTCTATTGCGTCGAGTATATTTAGTGACTTGGTATGTTTTATTTTTTTTTTTTTAAATTGAGTTAAATTTTCTCTGGCTCTGGCCTATCCCCACAATGTCGCGCAGGCAGATCGGAACTCCACTGCTGATGTGATAATAGACACGAAACCACAAGAGCAGGCCGATTAGGCCGACCGGGACGGCGGGACTGTGGTGGGACGGAACCTCGGCGCAGCGAGATACTGCCTAACCAGGTGCCTTGGGTGGGAAGGGGGGGATGGTGGCGGCGGGGCGCGGCGGCGGAGTAGCGCCGCCCAAGACAACCTTGGTACAAGTGCTGCCACCACCCGTCGACGGAGTCAATGAACGTGAAATCTCTATGGGAGCCAATTTAATTAATAATAATAATAATAATAAAAAAAAAATTGCATATTATACATTTATACACGTCTTGCAGGCACATCAGTAACACACGTATGCACACACACACACAAATGTGCACACGCACACACCATACACTACACACGCACACAAGGCCCTCCATCCGCTGCAGCAGAGTAAATTTTATTTTTTTTAATATCGATTTTTTTTCCCATTATTTTATTACCTGCAGCGGAACGGAAATTTTGGCATATGTAATTGTGTTTCGGTATATTGTATGTACTATATTATAGTATAATACTAGAACGTGTGATTTTACAATTATATCGTTCACGCCCGTCGTCGCATCATATAGAATATACGATGCAGCGAAAAAACGGACGACCGCGGAACAAACGGCACAACGCAATCTTTCTATCAATACAGTCAATACAATGCAGTATAATATTATGTGTTATAATAATTGTCTGCGTCGAATTCTTCTGATTTATAAGTTAAACAAGTATACCTACGACAACGCTGTTTTGTCGTATAGAATTCTTTTTTTTTTCGTTCGAAGTGCACAAGAATGTCACAGTTTTTACGCCGTTATCGTCGATGATGTCACCCGGTCGTGCACCGACTACGCCCACTTTTCGTTTTATCTCTCGGAACTTCGTCTGGTACTAATGGTGACTGGCGTAATAATCGTGTTATCTGAAGATTTTCCACAATATTATAGTCTAGTCAGTGAATGTTCCACTCGACGACGTCATATACTGAATATTTCTGTATTTAACGATGTCGACGTGAAACTCTTGTATATAGACATGACGTGTGCGCAGACTGTGTAGGCAGTTGTATACAGGCACGTCAAATGCATCTTTTCCTATAATATGGTCGTAGGTATACCACGAGAAAGCTCATCAATATTCGTAATCTTTCTTGGTTTCTTCTACCACAGTCGTGGCGAAGTATAATAATAATATAATAATAATAAGACACTGCAGTGTGCTGCTGACGAAATGTTTCAATCGATAATCATAATATATTATGGTTGATTATACTGACTTTTATATTCCGCACGCATTATGCGCACACAATAATTATGTTTGTAACAGTTGAGTAGCCAGGGTAGGTACTGTGGTAAATTGTTTAAAGCACGACGTACTAATAGTATCTACGCCTATATTTAAATTTTAAAATAACAATATTTTATTATAGATTGGACGCACACAGTTTTATTATTTTATCTGTTTATCATATATCTACGAATGATGGTACGAGTCAATGGTCTGCCATTCTATATTTATATCATTACCATATTCAATATTGGCATAATGTATACGCGGCAATGCGGCATAAATATTTTTACGGAAAGACCGCGAAATTTGTGAAATTGCGAATGGAAGAATAACAAAAAAACAGTTTTACTATCCATGGCGTGATGTAACTCCGTCGCCGACTCCTATCAACATTATCGTAATTGAGTAATTGATAACGAAATACCATAGTAAATATTATCTTGCATTCTTGCTTTAAAAAATAAGAATTAATATTATGTTGAATTTAGCATTAGAATTTAGGAAGCAACAAGCAAAATACCTAATATTATTATTATCTTTAAAGAATTAAATAGCTTTCAATATTAATAATTATACACTCAGCACCCGTATTGTACAAATACAAATACGGCGGCCTAGGCTCGATGGTTATTCATAATTGATTAACTTTAGGTACCTATGTGACCTACGTATTCTAGGTATAGTTATCTTTGCTCGTTACAGGCTATAAATTGTTATTCCCGTGTGATTTACGAGTGCCATTGATTTACGGTTCAAAATGCACGACGTATACGAAGTTGTTAAACTGTTGAAGTATTCTGTACAAATCGAAAGCATCACTGCTTATGGTAATTGTTTTCATCATAAGTTTTAATTGTTGAAAATATGTCTATTATATACATAGAATATTATTCTATCTTTATTATGATTTTTCGACGGGTGTTCATGTATTCATATTTCACGACTTTCAGAAATCTGCATCATACTCTACCATTTGTTTTTAAACTTGTTATATACATTACATAATTACGCTATTTAAGATTAGCTATTTAAGATAATTCTATTTGACTTGAATTGCCTTGCCCTAATTATTATCTATATAAATTGTTTGTAGACTTTTGAATTAATATTTCTTCTTATTATAATCCCTAATAGTTCTTAATTCATAAAATTGAATACAAGTAGAAAACCATACTATTGATAATATGAGAAAATATGTGACCATACCATGTTATTAATATTAAATGTATTCTTTTATTTCTTAGATAATTATTTGCTGGTTGGAAATCGTCTAGGTCACATATTTTTGTACACGACCAGTCCTAGAGTACAACTAGTTGACTGCAATAAAACATTTAGCAAAAGACCTATACTACAATTGACTGCAATATCAGAATGTCAAATAGTCATTTGTCTATCAGGTACTTAACATTTGAATAAGAAACATTTTTTTTATTCTAATATTTTTATTACATTTTTAGATGAAAGAGTTAGTGTGCTTGATGTATCTCGAGATAAAGTAATACATTTGAAAACAACTGGTTTACAAAAAACTAAAGGTGCTAGTTCATTTACTATAAATGTGAAGGTAAATTATTGAAACTAAATAAATGACATGTTTACACAGAAATAATATTAAAATATATATTTAGACTCCAGATGGATTGCAAAGTAATCCCAGCAACACAGTAGTTCGCCTCTGTGTAGCTGTTAAGAGACAGTTGCAAGTTTACTATTGGAAAGGAAAAGATTTTTTGGAGCATTCTGAAAATATTGACTTACCAGATATACCACGTACACTAGTCTGGTGTGATCAAACAGTAGTTATTGGCTGTAAAAATGAATATTATTTATTTGATGTAAGTTTCACACTAATCACTGTATACTTATGATTTTTATGTGTTAGTATTCCATACTGTAAGTTGTTAACCTAGGGTACTAATAGGGAAAATAGTATTTTGTAAAATATTTACATACATAGTTTTGTTCAAAGTAAAACTATAGCTAAAATTACATGAATTAAATATTCATATCAATAATTAATTATTAATGGCAAATATTAATTAAGCTAAAATTATATAGTTGTATGGTGTTCCTTAATAAACTTATAATCATTTTTTTTAATTTGTCGTAGTACCTCCCCTGGGAGGCCTCTACACTCCGTCCAGTCTGCCTTTTTATTTTTTCTATTTTATAACATTGTCATCAATTGTTCTTACTGTTCATATTTTTGTAATAGATTGAATAAAAAAATCACATAAAAACAAAAAAAAACAAATTTTATAATTAAATAATATTATATTAAAATTTCCATAAATCTGCACTAAATATTATGAAACAACTATAGAATTTCACAAAAAAAGAATTGAAAAAATGAAAAATTATATTTGAATTACTTATTGTCAATTGATTTAACGAAACATCTCTATATCTTTATATTTTATAATATTATATTAATACGTTTTTAGTATGATGGGGATTAAAGGTTTTGACAACCATGGATACTCGCTTCATACAGATGGTTAGAGTTATTTTATTTACCAGTAAAAATACAAGTATCCCTGAATATAAAACCATTTTAATGCTATTATATAAACATATTACATAATTTGCTACAGTAAATCTGTGTAATGTAAATTAAAAAAAAAAGAGTACTAGTAAAATAACTTCTCTAACTTTTTACTTAGCTATTAATAAATATTTTGTCAGAATTATTGATTGTTTAGGAAAAAATAATAATGAGCTTCACTGTAAATGTAATTGAAAAATCTAAACATTATCAGTTAAGCTACAAAAACTAATAAATAAACCAATTCCTAAAAGTGTATTATAATTATTAACAACTAAAGTGTATCAATAAAATATAAATAAAAACTTGAGTACCTAGTTCATAGAATTACAACAACAGTCATGAAAATTAACGAAAGAGTAAATTTAGACATCATGGATATACTCATATTTTAAGTTATCAAAAATGTAATATTCTAATAGTATATTGATATTTTACAGTTAGTAGTAGGCACACTACAAAAATTAAAAATAAACCTTTGACATTTTGAGCAGTGTCATTCATTATTTTCTTACTAGTAACCATATCCTATAGGTGTTAATGTTCTATTTATGTATAGGTTCAAGGAATTTAATTTAGCAAATAGCAATGACAAAAATAATAATCATATCTATTTTGTATGCATTTTTTTTTTATAGTTGAAATTTCAATAGTTATCAGTGAATATGATTTATTATTTAATAATTAGATCTCTTAGTATATACTGACTATAATAATATTTCAAATAATTTACTGTAGAATCACTAAAGAATTTAAGTTTAAAATAAATACTTGATGTTTTCTGATTATGTTAAGCTGAATAGTGTAAAAGAAATTTAAAATAATTTAAATATTGTATTTTTTTTAGGTTACTATGGAACAAGTAAAACCTTTGTTCTTAACTGGGAAAAATCAAGAACCTATAATAACCAAAATATCTGACACAATGTTTGGTGTTGTCAAAGATTCCCATTTTATTGTTATGAGTACAATGGATGATGTAGCTGAACAGCAATTTATTAAATGGATAGACACACCATCTATTATTTGTGAGTAAAAGTTTTATATTTAAGAATGTATATTTTTGTAACACAATTTTATTTCAGTATATGATGAACCTTACTTAATCGCAAGTATAAGTGATAAGTTGTATGTACAAACTATAGAATCAGTTGAAAGTTCAGTATCTCGTCAAGTAATATCAGTTACTTCTAAAACATCGAATATGTTTTCTTGTCAAAATGGTTTAATTTATGTTTCTTCTACATTGGATGTTTGCTGTTTAAAAGCAGTTCCATTTGCAAAACAAATCAAACGACTTCTTGAAGACAAAGATTTTCAACTGGCTTTAAAATTGGCTGTAAGTAATTAGCTATAAATATTATTAGTCTGTCATATAATAATACATTTTATATTAAATATTATTTTCTTACACATGAATTTGGTTCATTTTTCTTGATTAATGATAAATAGTAAATACCCAACACAAGTGACTGAATACGTTATATTAAAAGTGCTATTTTTTAGTCATGTAAGATTTTCTATTTTTAAATAATGAATGCTTATTAACCCTTTGACTACTGTTTTTGTGTATACCCTTTCTTCTTATTAAAAATAAAAACTGTTTTTCAACTTAAATAATGTAATATCACATGAGCGGATAGTTATGAAATATATAGTACTTGAAAAACTGACAAAAAATGGATCCTATATAACAGGGATGGCGAACCTATGTCACGCGTGTCACGGAGTGGCCACGCGTGCATTATTTCAGTGACACGTCAATTTAAAATATAATTCATAATTTTTTCTTCACTTTCCAAAAAAATTATTGATAATTTGAAACTATCTTTAACTTATTATTGGAATATATCGCAAGATATTGTGATCTGTTCTTTCTATTTCCTAAGCTCGTAAACGATTAGATAATATTATCAACAAATTCATTTATCGCGTAGGTTTTTAACGTAGGTACAACAGAACAGTCGACAGTCGTCAACAGAGGTTACCTTACACGACGACTAAAAAAAAAAGGTCTGCAAAGTTTCTGACACGCGAGGCAAATAAAATCAAACCAAACATTTTGATTTGATACACAGTTACCAAAAGGTTCGCCATCCCTGCTATATAAAATGTAAAAAGTTAATATTATTTTCATAAAGTCAATAAATCATAATAATATTTTCATATTTACCTATATTTTACTTAGTATATTTTTTAATATATTATAATACAATATAGAACATATCTGATGAATCTGTTGATGACAAAGAAAAAAATGTATCACAAATTAGAACCCTATATGCCAATGATTTATTTGAAAAAAAGAAATATCAAGAATCCATGAGAGAGTTTTTGAAGTTAAATACAGGTATGAAAGTTGTATTTTTCATATTTTAAACTTGATCTGAGTGCAATATTAATTTAAATTCTACAGATCCTTATGATGTTATCAGATTATTTCCAAATTTATTACCTCAAAGTGATTCAGACTATGGAGAGGAAATACTTGAAAAAGAAATGGAAACAAAAATTGTCGCATTGATTGAATATTTAACTGAAGTAATAACATGAGTATTTTATTAAATTAATTGTATTTCAAGATTAAACTATTGGTGAATTTTTAGGTGCGATTCAAACTTTTGAAAGAACCCAATGTTAAAAATCAATCAAATATTCTTGAAATAAATAGTAATCATCAAGAACAGTTATTTCAGATAATAGACACAACGCTTCTGAAATGTTATTTACAAGTAAGTTCTAGATACCTACAAAAAATAATGACACAATTATAATTTGTATACATTTTTACATTGTAGACTAATGATGCTCTGATAGCACCTCTTTTAAGACTTAACCATTGTCATTTATTAGAAACGGAAACAACATTAAAAAAGTATAAGAAATATAGTGAATTAATAATTTTGTATCAAACCAAAGGATTACATAGTAAGGCATTAGAACTCCTTCAAAAGCAGTCAGATGATTCCGATTCTAATTTAAAAGGACCCGAAAGAACTATTCAATATCTACAAAATATTGGTAATTAATTCCCATTAGTGTTTATTATCAATCATTATATTATCTTCTGTTTTATATACATAAATATTTTATAATTTACAAAATATTTATTTAATAGGTTCAAATAATATTGATATCATTCTACAGTTTTCTGATTGGGTGTTAAATAAGTATCCAGAAGAAGGGCTTACTATATTTACAGAAGATGTTGCTGAAGTAGAACATTTACCTAGACCTAAAGTATTGGATTTTTTAATTAGAAATCACAAAAATCTTATTATACCTTATTTGGAACATGTAATACACGTTTGGAATGATACCAATGCTATATGTCATAA
The DNA here is from genome assembly GCF_005508785.2 of Acyrthosiphon pisum. Taxonomy (NCBI): domain Eukaryota; kingdom Metazoa; phylum Arthropoda; class Insecta; order Hemiptera; family Aphididae; genus Acyrthosiphon; species Acyrthosiphon pisum. The sequence goes on along the minus strand of NC_042495.1, from coordinate 14,916,666 downwards.
TGCTTTAATACATCAATATAGAGAAAAGCTTCAAAAATACAACACCATGTCAATGCAAGCTGATGAACAAACAGCACAAAACACTAAAACAAAACTTTTGGAATTTTTAGAACAATCAAAGTGTTATACTCCGGAAACAGTATTGGTACATTTTCCTTTGGATGGTAATGTTAAAATTGTTTTGCTATTCTAGTATTATTATATGATTAAAGATCTCTTGCTATTATAAAATATAATGTAATAGGATTTTTTGAAGAACGTGCTATAGTATTGGGTAAACTTGGTCGCCATGAACAAGTCTTGTCTATGTATGTCACCGTATTGGATGATGTTAACCGAGCAATTGAGTACTGTGATAAAGTTTATAAATCAAAAAATGAAGACTGCGATCAAGTAATTTTATAAAAACAATTAAAAATTATAATACATTTTATGTTTATACATTTAAAAACTAATTACAGATTTACGTAATACTGTTGAGATTACTTATTGACCCTCCAGATAGTTGGTTAGCTGGACTAGGAGGTGTATCAAAACCAGCACCCAATTTAGAGAAAGTTGTTGAAATTTTAAATAAAAATGCTGCTCAAATTGCTACTCCAGATGTATTAAAAGTGTTACCAGATGAAATACCCATTAATCGTATTAGTAATTTTCTAGTAATTGCACTAGACAAAGCAATCAGTGATAGAAGGCTTTATCAAGTGAATCGTGGACTACTTTATGCTAAGCTTTTAAAAGTAAAAATTTTTATTTTTGTTTAATATTATTTGAAATATTCTAATATTTAATATTATTTGTTAGATTCAACAGCAGAGAATATTTTATGAGTCGCAAAATATTACTTTGACGGAATTCAATATATGTAGAGTATGTAAAAAACGATTTGGAAATCAAAGGTACTTTAATTAATTAAATAATAAAATACAAAATATACATTATCTAAATGTTTCAGTGCGTTTGTAAGATGCCCAAATGGTGAAATTGTCCACTATTCATGTCATAATCACAAGGCAGATCAATAAGAAAATAAGTAATAACTTAACTTATTTAAAATATCTGAGTTCATTTACATAAAACAGCCATGGACAATTATATGGATATGTCTGATCCAGATCCTTCATGATCAGAATCCATAAATGTATCTTCTTCATGTACAGCATTATTGAATGGTGTTGATTCATTTTCAGCATTATTAACACCACTAAATGTTGCATCTAAAAGTGACCCATTTAAAACGGGTCCAGTCGAATCTGCGGATGTGGCTGTTGAAGTATTACACGGTTTCCCCAAACTCTCTAAACTCTCCATAACTCGTTTATTATTAGGGTCGAGGCTAAAATAAATCAACCAAAAAATTATAATTATTATGTGAATTTTTTTTAACTAAAATATAAGTTTTTAATTTATAAAAAATCTAATTAAGATACCTATTGTAATTTTAAAAGCGAATAATATGTTTATTTAATATCAATTATACAATAGAATTATTTTTAAAAAAAATCCTATTGTTATCAGATGAAATATTCTAATTAAACTATGTTTTTATATGTATACATTAAGTATTCAATATTTAAATTTAAAATTAATTATATTGTTATTATTTATTAAAACTTAATATTTAATACACCTACAAACCAATAAAATAATGAATAACCGTCAAATATATTTTGTAAGCAACTAACAATATTGTGGTTTATTCAAGTGCAGCAGTGTCTATAAGGTGCACATCATTTTCCTGACCAATAAAAATATTATTTCATTTTGATTTAATAGTTTTAAGTTATTTTATTTTTAGTTCACCTATATTTTATATCAAAAATAATTTTTAATCTCATAGATATTTGAAGAAAATTATATCAACGCATCAAACATTGCGGATTTCATGTTTGTTATTATAGCATAACAATAAGGGCCAGTTGTACCATCTCCGATTAAAGTTAACTGGAGTTTAATTGGCCAAATTTGCCTGGTTACATATCTGTTATCAGCTGATTAAGCGTAATTGATGTTTAACAGTAGACGGTACAACTGGCCCTTAGTCAACTTAATCCTTGCATAGATAGAAAAGTAGACTGGAACATGACATAACTAATATTATAAGTAAATCATGAGCAGGAGAAAATAATAACCACATGGACCATGTACAACGCTAAAGATTGACAACATTAACATAATTAAATAAATTATTTTGTTATAAGTTATAACTCAAAAAATAAAATTTTAGAAGCCTATCTTGTCCTGAAAGTAGCTTATTTAATTTATAGGAAATTTATATAAATGTATACGTGTATTAAGTATTTAAATCAACCATTATTGATATTGAACTAATGGATATGGCATTGTATAAAATCTGTAAGCCAACACAACTGATACCATTATTAAGAGGACTGTAAGCGCTCTTTTTCTAAAGAGTAAACGATAGGCAATTAGCTTATCAGTTGAAATCGCATAGTTCTGTTGTGTGAGTGTCCAACGTGCCACCACTATTACCCGCATATTCAGCAATGGTTGGATATTCATTATAATTTCCGGGAAATAAATGGTTTGCACGCACATGCACAAGTCATTGCATTTTATGAAATAATATATTTTGTTCCAACGAGAAGCTAATTTTAATCAATCTAGACCAGGGATGGCAAATCCATGGCACGCGAAAAGATTTTGCGGGCACGCGAAAATTTTTACCATATATATATATAATACATAATATTATAGATTATAGGTAATAGGTAAAAATATTTTGAGCATACGGCTTTTATCGGTCATTATTATTATTATTTATTATTATTATGTACCTAAACTAACCTTTTTATACATTAATTATACAATCGAACTATAATATAACAAAATATAATTTTTTTCATGGCACGCTCTAAAAAAAAAAAAGGTAATTTTGGGCACGCAGTGTTCAAAAGGTTTGCCATCCTTGATCTAGACCAATAAGCCTGACAAAAATACATCAACTCAAAATTATCATATTTTAATTCTGTATAAACATTTGAATTGATCGACCTTTTTTCTAGATTAATGTGGAAGTCGATATTAGAATAAATGTTTAACTTTCTTAAAAAATACACTAAAGTAAATCTAAAAATTTAAAAACTAAACTAAGATTTAAGAACAATTTTTAAAGAAATATCAAAAATTGATTTCCATAATAACCTAGAAAAAAGGTTGATCTACTCAAATCTTTATACAGAATTGAAATTTGAATATTTTAAGCATGCAAAATTTTGTCAGGCTTTTAAGTTCAAAACGTGAAATAAATATGCCGCTTCCAATCCCCTTAGCCTTAAACATCGTTCACCTCTTTTCCTTGTTTCAATGTTAGTCTTTATTGTTCAAAAGCTTCTGTGTCAGTAACAACAATTATTTCTCTATCTGTTATGTTGGCCTAATGGTTGATATTAAACTTAAAAAATCAATCTAATTACTTGAGTGCAGAATAATAGAAGTCAAACGCTTTTTCTAGTTGATTTTGTTTGACACTTAAATCGCCAAGCATTTGATATATTCTACAAGTTGGTTGATCTAATGCTTGCTTATGCAATACAGCAACAGCAGGACTGAGATTTCCTTCTTGTTCGTATATCTGAGCAATCATATATATTGCTGGGAGATAGTATTCATCGACATTTAATGCTCTTTCCAAAAGTATTTTTGCTTTGCTCACTGTCATTGGATCTTTCATGAGTATTGAAGCATATAACTAAACAATAAATATGAATTATGTAAAATATATTGAAATATATTTATAAATAGGTACAAAGATTTCTATTAATATTTACTTAGGAGGATGTCAGTGCACTATTAGTTTTCTCTCTTTGGCCCACGTGCAACATAGAAAAACGCATTAACGCAGAATTAGTTTTTTATGCTTTTAAGTAATCTTAGAGTAAAATCAACCATTACAAAAAAGATAGATAACAATATTTTTGAGGGAATGACAAATCAATTTTATATTTTATTGTTATTTGACTTTAAAAATAAACAAAAATATGCTGTAAATTTAAATTATGTTTAAACTGTTTTGAGACAATATTTAGACAAATCGATATGTCATTCCCATTATTCTCTATCTTCTTTGTAATGGGTGATGTAAATCTAAGATTATTTAAAAATATGGAAAAAATGATTCTGCATAAATGCGTTTTGTCTATGTTGCGTGTGGGCCAGAGACGGAAAACAAATAGTGCGCTGACATCCTCTTAAGAGGATACTACACAGACATTTGTTGTCTCCATATTCCAAGTGTGCGGATCACGTTTAGCTTCATTAGCTTAAAAATTAGAATGAATCGACCTAATATGAAACTTGATGGTAAGAACATTATGTGTGTTTTTTACGATAATTCAGTTTTAAAATGAATTATGATCATTTTTAATTTACGCTATATTATATAACTAAAACTTGCTAAAATATTTAACTGTTGTAAACACAGATAATTTTCTCACCATAATGTCTCATAATAGGTTGATTCATAAATTAACAAAGTTACACGTGATCTGCTGAGCTTATATTTGCTATGTCACACGCTTATAAAAAGGAGACATAAAATGCCTGTGTAACATACTCTTAAGAGATAGAATAATGGAATCGATATTAATCGACAAAATTTCCAATCTCTAAGAAAATTAAATAGCAAACAAGCAAATTGATATGAAAATTTATTTTTTTATTTTTTTATTTGTATTAAAATATTAATATTGATCTTTCGAAAATATGAATTAATAAATGTGATAAATTTTGTATAAAAATATAAATATCTTTTAAATTGCTAATATAATATAAATATATTGGGCTCAGCCTTGTAATTATTAAAAATAAATAAATTTTAATTAAATTAAAAATGTATTTTATATATAAATTAATACTTACTGTTAGTGCTTTGGGGTGGTTATTCATTTGTTTACAACAATTACTAGCAGCTGTCACAGCATTTCTCATCTTATGCAATGCTATATAACAATCTACCATACCTTTATGCGGATCAAAAAGATAAGACGCAATCTAGGAAATAATAGACACGTATAATATCATAAAGAAAAAAGAAAATTTAATTACTTACATCATTAGCTTTACGGAATTGTAAAATAGCATCAGAATACTTTTTCATACTTGTTAAAATCATTCCGTGCAACAATAGCGCTTCAATATTTTTTTGATCAACAGAACAAGCCTATAAACACACGATTATTGTTGTAGGTAAATTGGTTTATTTATTTAAAAATCATTATAAATACTTTTTGAGCTAAGCACAGTGCTTTAGAATAATTACTATTGCTATAACACACAAAAGCAAGAACTATCCACATATGGGAGTCAATCGATGATTCATCTGTATAACTTGTTGGGAGCAATTTTTCTAAATCTCTATTGTGTTTTTCCATGTATAGACACATGGCTAGTGTGCACAGACCATCTTGCATTAGTGGATTTAACCTATAAGCCTACAAAATAGACTGTGTTAAAATATAATTTAGAAATTCGAACAAGTAATTATTGTAAATAACTAACTCTTTGTAGGTAAATAAGCGCATTTTTACGATCTCCATAAAAATAATATGACTTTCCAATAGCTACTAATAATCTATTACTATTGCATAAAGGTGAATTATCATCCAGTTGTTTTAATGTATTGATTGCTGCAGGATACTCAGTCTGTTGAAACAGATAAGCATGGGCTTTTATCCAGCCACTGATCCTAAAAAAATATACACATACAATAGGTGATATAGTTCCAAATATTAATTATTAAATACTAACCATTCAAGTCCATTAATTCCAACCATTTCTAACATCATAGCATTCACTTCTGTTCCTTTAACCCCTAAGCTTAAAAGTCCTTCAGCTGCTTCAATTGCTAATGGACATTCCTTAAAATTAAAACTGGATTAAACTTTATAGGTATATAATAGTTACATATTCCGAAAAAAACAATGTAGTTATTGATTTTAATTGTATCATACAACAATTGTGTGGATATAAATTTAAATAAATAGTATAAAAAAATATAATTAAAAAATAAATCATATATTTTAGGAAATTGTCCAGAAGATAATTAACATTTTAGGTTTGTCAACAGTTTCTATTGTGGTTAAAATTACTAGAAATTGGTAATAATGTAACTTCTAGTTGATAGAAAACAAGATATCAACAGATATTATTGCAGATACTTACTTTTAGAACTTTGTTATAAGCAGTAACAGCGTGAACTATATTGCCCATTTGATGATTAAGTTTTGCTATAGCCATGTTAATTTTAGTTTTTCTTTGTTTGGATGGTACCGATTGTAAGACAGTTAAGGCCTGTTTATTATCTTTTAATTTCACTAAACATAGATGCAGTTGATATTTAATATCTGAAAAATAAACAGTATTTTTATTTTAAAAAATTATTTGTACACTCACACATAAATTACATTAAGCTTGTTTATAGTTATATATAATAATTTTTAATTATATTATATACTGACCTAAAACAGGCATAGGATCTTTTGCGCCATCATATGGAGTTTGTGGAGGGTTTGCTGAAATCCAGGCTTCTTTAAATGTCAACGCTGTTATATAAGCAGCTTCTGCTTGACGATAATTGCCTAAGGAGTAATGTGAATCACCCTGATATGCTAATACACGGAATTTGTGTGGCGCTGTTAAGATATCTGTTGTATGTTCACTAACTTTTAAAACCATTTCTGCCTAAAATGTAAGTAAAATGTGTTAAGACTTAGAAAAATATGTTCAAATTTTATAACACAATAATAAAATCTAAAATTTACCACTTTTATGACATTGGAATGCAATTTTTGGCTGTGTAACAATTTTATTTGATCAAATAACATACTCATTTTGGAAAAAAAAATAAAACTTTGTATTGGATTGCCTTTATCAATAAAAACTATTAGCAAGTTTAAACGTAATTATATTATATACAATTAATATTACTGTCCTTTGTTAGTAGTAAAAATAGGTACAATTCGATAAACTTATAGTTAAAAATCTGGGAAAAAGATTATAGTGGAAAAATACAATTCCGGTAAACTATAGTAGCATAATAGTTTAACATAACAAAACAAATGGTAAATCAATTTTACAAATAAACCAAGTAAATAAGACGTATAAACAATTAACGGCTTAATGCGGTATTAACAAACAATACTGTCTTAATGCTCATAAGACATGCTGTAATCAGTGTAATCTGTTATCTGTTTGACTATTACTTATCAGTTATCGTATCATCACTATAATAACAAAGACTGAACAATAAGAAAGACCATTCGCGGTCCACAAGGAGTCTTCTGAATTTATTAATTTTCCCGCGTAAATCAAATATCAACGTAATTACTAACTAAACTCAACTACAATATTTAAATAATTATTTATTCATATTCAACGATATTTTTTCATAATTATATGACGGGTATTGCTTGCATAGTTATTTATCTAATAGGAGCATTAATTAATTATTATCATTATTATAAAATAAAACTTTATTCGTTGAGGCAAAAAGTTTAAACATTTAATGTAAGGCCCCTAATATATTGTTACAATGACAGTTGAAAAATATTAAGAATACATATTCACAATTTTTTTTATATTATCATTTAGAATTCGAATTTTGAGAAAATGTATCAAATTTAAACTTTAAACATTATTTTGTAGTTGAAAATTTATAAAATGTTCAACTTTTATGGCAAAAAATTTAAAATTTAAAATTTAAAACAAGGTTCCACGTAAATAGTTTATAATTAATTAATTACTTTATTCACAAATTTACAATATTAACATCGAATATACTTAGTAATATCATAGACAGATAGGCTGACCGTCTTCGCTCAGAATCATTTTTTTTCTTACACATTGATATATATTTATATCATTGAATTCAAATTTAAAACAATCCATTACAGTTACCCACTTGTAACCTACTGTACAGCAGAGCTACACCCACTTGCCCATGCTTTTAGATTCTGAGCGGGACGAGGAAGCTAGTGGTTTTACAATGGTGTTTATTTTTTTTTTATCCTGTATACAAAATTTCTACCAGTCAAGGGGTTCTTTGATTTCAACATATATAGCACAGAAGTATATAGTATTTTTTAGCAAATATTGGTTCAAGATGGTACTTTAGAGAGGTAATTTTTTGATTTTCTCAATAGTTAATTAATGACACGGGAAAAACCATTGATAAATTACGAAAAACTGCTAAAAACGGAATTTTTATTTCTAACACTTTGTTTATAACCATATATAGAAACGAATAAAAAAAAATTCAGTAGATTCAATTTTTATTTATTCATTTTAGTGAGCTCAGAGAGTAATTTATTTAAGAGGGAGAGAGGTTATGCGTAACTTTTAAGAGTGCATAGCCACTCCACTATTGCATCAGCCTCCTTAGTTGAGCTTATGTCTATAATCTATATCCATTGTTCATTATCAAATTAATTTGTAGATATTAGTTAATACTTATAACTTATTAGGTACCTAGGTATAACATTAATATCGTATACATATACATAACTATATATGCGCATCTGGCTATTATTGAATAAACAACTTTTCGGTTTTAAATGCTATAAACGAAATAATATATTAAATAATGCCATAATAATGTTATATTTAATAATAATATCTTTGACCATAGTCACGAGATTTTTTTATTTATATTAAAGTATTTAAAATTAATTATTTACACTAACCACTAACCACAGTAGGGGTCGTGGTCGTGAACGGGTAATAGAATACACGGGTACATGGAGCCCGGGCACGCGGATAAAAATTATATTAAAGCCCGTGTTTTTAATACCCGTGTATATCCGTGCACAATACCCATGTATATTGCATATTAATTCAAAATTCAAAAATACTTTATGTTACGTTATGTATATTCAAATAATTGGTTATTTATTAATAATAAAAATTGTATAGTCTTCAATTCCTTACCTACTTATTATTTAAGTATGTTCTGAATATCTAAAAGTTTTGCTTAAAAAACACAATATAATATGATATGCTCTGTCATATTGAGTTCAGAAAGTGGAGAAATCGTTAAGTTAGAACTGCAAAGTACTAAAATACAATTGTATTTGAGTTGTAAATATATGAGTATTTTAGCTCACGGGTATTTAAATACACGGATATTTAAATACACGGGTATACACGGGTATTTTTATTACACGGACCTTAACCCCGTCTTGCGTAAAAACACGGGTACCCGTGTAGTTCACTACACGTGTAATCGAGACCTCTAAACCACAGGCAACTGACGAAAGCAATACCGGACGAACTTGGAGAGAAACGCTGGTTGAGTTAGATATAATATCATCGGGGAATGTCATTCCGTGGAACTGGAGTGCAGGCGCCTATATATAACCAGACATACTGCACCGGGGACAAAGTGAGGACAACCAGCGGGCTGTCGGACCTGGACGCCACGAGGCCGATCCCGATGGTGGACGCAGTCGGCCTCCTCTGCGGTGACCGGGCCACGACGACGGCTTATGGTTGGTGTACTACAACATAATATGAAGCCAAACAGGCAACAGCCGGCGGATGAGGAGGATGCGAGCTCGACGGCAGATATGGATTAAAAAAAATATGGCGTTCAGCGGCGGCAGTTGTAGAAAATGATCGGGATCAGCCGCCGTCGGAGGACCACAAAGTATATATAGTATCAAGTAATGGAAATGCTGCCCACGTCCGTGAAACCGGCTCGCCCGAAATTCTTGAAGCCGTGTCGCGCTTCTCGGAACTGGCGTCACCGTCAATCTTCTTACCCTTCGATCAGTTTCACCGTCACTTCCAAAAGTTCCTCCTCATCATCATGTCACCATCTCCGCTTTCTAGTGTAAACCGCCCGGCCGACCGCCTCCCTGCCCCCAGAACGAACTCTCGGGCCGGTTTTACAAACGTGGGCAGCATTTCCGTCGTCCGCTTGTTGTAGTGCACCTCGCACCGTCGTAACCTAACCTGCGGGGGTGGCTCGAAAGCCGCCAGGCGTCCTGGTCCAATAGTCCACCGCAAAATGTCCTCTTGTCGTCCTTTGTGCAGTATGTCTATGAGCCTGTCATTCCCTGATTTCTAACCAGCGTTTCTACTCGACGGTTTGTCTGAATCGTCTGGTTAAAAAAAATGTTTTAGATTATAGTTATTATTTATGTTTTAGATTAATAAAGAAAAATGTATGGATTAATATTGATAATTTTTTTTTGTTCATAACTTATAATAATTTATACTTATATAAGTTATAACTAAAATAACTAATATGGCTATTGGCTATGTAAACCGTTACACCGTTAATAATATTATGGTTTGTTCAAAATACAAACCCAATAAACGTGAAGCGAATAGGTATGTGAAAATTGTTTTTAATAAATAAGGTGTTTTTATACACACTCATGCATTGTACAACATACACAATAACAATAGATTGAAAATCAGGAATTGGCGAAATCTTTCAAAATTTGTCTTAAAATACAAAATACAGAATACTATATAGATACCTACACTTGAAAAATGCATGTAAGTGGATGTTGCTCTGCTGTACAATAGGCTGAAAGTGGGTCACGCTGTCACAGTATAATGGTTTGTATTAAATTTGAATTCAATGATATAGTAATATAACCAATATCATTGTTTAGGAAAAACGATTTTTATAGGAGACGGTTTGTCAGTCTGAATATTTTATAATGTTATTATCATCATAATAATCATACATTAAAAATGTAATTTGGTAATAAGAATAATAATATAGTTATAAATTTATAATAGAACATTTTATGTGAAATATTTAAATTTGGTTGTGTAGATTAGTTTTTTAAGGAAATACATAAGTAAATTAAAGTAAACCTTCATAATTTGTAAAAATAGCAGTTGAAAACTATAAAAGATTCATGGCATGATTTTTCTTTATAAATATTTAAAGTTCAAACTTTGACAAAATTCATAAAACCCCAAAAATGTTCAAATTATTTTGTAGTTGGGAATGTATAAAATGTTAAATTTTTATAGCTATTGATTGAAAATTTAAAACAAGGTTTCTCATAAAAAGTTCATCATATCGTGAGTATTGTAACAAAAAATCTAAAAATTAATATACTGGTGGAGTTTTTTTTTTATATAAAAATATTTTAAGTTCAGAATTATTGAACAAAATTAGATACTTAAACAAAAAAAAACGATTTCAGTTATATTTTTTTAATTTAAAAATAATTTTCTTGGGCATTTGAAGGATCTATAGTGTATTATTATTATGTTATAAACACATAATGATGTTTTCAAATGCAATTGTTACAAATTAATTCAATCTACTGTACCTATTACTAAATTTTTATAATATTAAAATAAATTACTTCAATAAGAATAATATCATAAAATATACTTAGTAATATTATAGGCTAACAGACCGTCTTCGCTCAGAATCTTTTTTCGTATACAAAATTGTTATATAATTTAATTCAAATTATTTAACACATCCGTTACAGCAACCCTTCTAGACACTTACTGTACATCAGAGCGGCACCAACTTGCCCACCTTTTTATATTTAAATTTAAATTATAATATATATGTTATGAATCAGGATTTTGAATACTGCAAACACTCAATCTATTAATAATAAAAAAATATATCCAAAATTCTGTAATGTACTCTAATACCAGTTAAACTGCGTATATACACACACACACACCTACAGTCCTACACATTGTATATATTATATATTATAAAATAAGTACAATTACACGAGAAATAGACATAGAAATAGATGTAGACAGGTATAGTGACTAAATCGTGTTAAATGAAGATTACGAAACAAATCACGCCACTTTATTGTATATCAGCATACATATTACTTCCATATTAATTGGTTATAGATAAAAACATGATCATACGGCACCTATATATAAGTATGTAGTATGTACAGAATTGTTTAGTCGTTTAGATGCGGTTACGCTGCAATTTGTTAGTAAACATTCGTTGTATTGGTACCTACGTCGCACGTTGTTGAGAGTTTATTATGTTTACTTCATTCGACACATATTATATATTTAACGTTTAAATTTAAATCTTTATAAACATTTATTATTATTATTTATTAGAATAAAACTTTCTATTTTAAAATGTCAAAAGTTCCTTTAGTAAATATGTCTAATTATGACAAACAAGGGTGTCTCGACGAGATGTTTAAAATTCAAGCAAACGCTACCCCAAATGCAGTTGCCGTAATTAATATTGACGGCTCAATGGTTAGTTCAGTTGATTATACCTAATATAAAGTTGAAATATAATACGTTGAACTGTTTTTTTATCATTTTAGGTAACGTTTAAAGAATTAGATGAAATGACAGATTTATTAGCCGCCAAACTGAGGAGCATTGGTGTTTGCAAAAACTCGATAGTTGGTATCATGATGGAACGTTGTCTTGAGTATACCATTAGTTACATTGCTATTCATAAAGCTGGTACGTACGTCATTATATTATGTGTTTATTATTTATTTGCAAAGGGTTAATACCCAACAATTTATATTCTAAAATCGTATCTATATATAGGGGGTGCATGTTTAATCCTGGAGGTATCGTATCCATTACCACTTCTTCGTTCGGTTTTAGAGGATTCGACTCCCAAAGCAATTCTTACTAAAGAATTCTTTGAAAGTCGATTTGAAGAACAGCAACTGATTTATTTGGATAATGGTTGGTACGATCGTTTGAAGAAATCAGTGGATAAATCACTACTCAAAAAAGAACCAAATGAACTGGATGACTTAGCTATAGTAGTGTTCTCATCTGGTACCACGGGAAAACCAAAGGGTATGTTTGGCCGTAAATGGTGATTATTTTATTATGAATTTTTGATAATTTCAGTATAAAAATAATCTATTCTCTAAGTTCTTTGCATTTATTATTCATATACTTAACTATTTAAGTTGGTTTAAATATATTTAGTACAAAAATTACATTGATAAAAACTAGAAAGTGTTAATATAACTAATTTATATAATATATTTAAAGCATACGTTACATCGTAGTCCATTTAATGACACTCATTATTTAAAATAATGTTTAACATACTTTAAACTTTTAAGTCGATACAAAACAATAATTTAAAAAAAATTATATTTGTTCTAGGTATTTTAGATTCTGAACGGTTGATGAATGTATTCACTTTACAATGATGAGTGTTTTTTATTGTTATTTTTTTGTGTGTGTCTGTGTACACATAAGTAGTTGAAAATATATTTTATTCATTATACATTTGGTTATACATTATAATATTGCGTGAATTAACGAGTGGGTACAAAAACATAATATGATAATAATATAGGTATATAAGCGAAGCGTCTCGAAAATCTGTGAAAACTGCAGACGGACGTGTCTTCAGTAGGTACATCACCTCAGAGACGTCGGCCGACGGTGCCCCCATGACTTAGTTCTAATATAGTAATAGCCAATGGGATTAGGTGAATATAAGTAATTGTTCATTGCCACACCTAAAAAAAAATTAGTTCGACGCCACTGGTTGAACTAATGCTTTGATTTTCAACTTCAGTATCTTTTCCGGTGGTTTGAGCATTGGGGATGTCAAAATTAGGCAGCTTTTAAAAATACCTGGAAAAACAAAAAAAAATTAAGAAAAAAACGGGAGTTCTTACTCAAAATCGGTTTTTGATAAAATCGATTTTGGCTTTTGGTGTAACTCTTAAAAAAATTTTCACCGAATGTTTATATTAGCAATTCCTATGCAAAATACAATTTTTGAATTATTTATAGACATAAGATAATTTTGTGTTTTATTAGTTTTTTTAAACAATTGTCGATAAAATATTTTATGCTTGGTTAAAAAACTTGAAAATACAATACAACGTTCCTCATAAGTTGTTGTTAGTGGAAATCAATTTTTTATGGGTGTGGGATGTCTGAAGTTAAATTTTTGTCAAAATTCATTAAATTCACGAAAATTGTCAAATTATTTGGAGTTAGAAATTCATAAAAATGTTTCTATTTATATCAAAGATTTGAAAATGTAATACAAGATTCCTTTAAGCTTTTCTGCATTTAACATAAAACAATTTTTCCTGAATGTCAAATTAAATTTTTACGAATTTTATTATACATTTAATATTCACCCGTTAATGAACAAATTCTCATCTGATTTTCTTATTTTGTTGTAATTCCAAAACTAATAACCATAGATACTTTATTTAAATTTGCATCAAATATTTATTTTATCATTTCCTATACTAGATAAAATTTTCAAAATATTTTGAGTTGTCTGCAAACATATTTAATGTTCAATTTTTTAGTTTTTTTCTATAAATGTCTATACAATTTGTCTGTTGGTTGAAAAAGCTTGGCCATTTAATACAAGGCTCCTGGCCCACTTGCAAACTACTATACAGCAGACCGACACCCACTCACCCGCTTTTAAATTTAAATTTTTACCTTTTTTATTGACAAAATGCATTTTTAATTTCATATTCCGAAACGGGTTATTATTTAGAGTATTTCGATCTATAAAAATCATATTACGGACAAGATGTTTATATTATTTATAAGTATTTAGAAAATTTACGAATAGTTTAGTACAGGGGTCGGCAACCTTTATAACCATGCGAGCCATATTTGTTTTCTATTTTTTGTCAAGGGCTGCATTAATAAAAAATAAAGGTGAGTTTAATAGCAGTGGCGGGCTGAACTTCAATTTTAAATGACGCATTTTCATAATTATGTACTACTAATTTCAAACGATCATAAAAATTTAATTTGACTTTCTTATAGATATTTTTTGTTTGATAAAGGTAGATAATCTTATAAGGAATCTTGTATTACATTTTCATATCTTAGATTTTAAAAAAAAAAGTTTTATGAATTTCTAACTCGAAATAATTTGCAAATTTTCGTGATTTTTCCATATTTTGTCATTTTTTGAACTTTAAATGCTTATAAAAAAAAAACTGTGACTAACGATTTTTAATATTTTTCATCTGCCTTTGAAACAATATACTAGGAGCTTTCTATTAAATTTTCAAGCTTTTTTGATAAACAAATAAAATTTTATTGATATTTTTAAAAAAAAAACTAAAAAAAAATGAAAACTGACAATGTCCGTAAAGAGCTCAAAATAAGTCAAAATATTTTGAAAATTTTATCGTGTATAGAAAATGGAAATGTAAACATTCAGTCAAAATTTCATGTATCCACGGTAATTTTTTTCAAAGTTACACCAAAAACCAAAATCGATTTTCTCGAAAACAGATTTTGCGTAAAAATTCCCGTTTTTCCTTAATTTTTCTTTTTTTTTTCCCGGCGCTTTTGAAAACTACTGGGAAATTTAAATTTTGACCTCCCCAATACACCAACGATATTCACTTTCTGATTGAACAAGATACTGAAGTTGAAAATCGTAGCATTATTTCGACTACTTATCATGTACACAGACACAAAAAAAATTAAAAATAAAAAATAAAAAAACACACATCATTGTAAAATCAATACAATCATCGTTCCACTCAGAATCTAAAATAAAAAACACACATCATTGTAAAATCAATACATTCATTGTTCGACTCAGAATCTAAAATATAGTACTTTGGAAATAAATTTTAAAAATTATTAATAACAAAAAATAGTAAAAATATGATTTCCTAGAAAAATGTTGTATTTTAATGACTTCAAATTATTGTAATTACTTACTTATTTTTTTAAAAACGTTAATATTTTTTGAATAAATGAGTGCCATACATTAGATGGATTGCCCGGTATATATTTTGTATAATAGGTTTTTCAATATTTAGTTTAGACTTAAGACACCAATTGGTGTATACATGTATCTATTACTGTATTAGAACAACTATGAGTATAAACTAATCGATAACTTTAATTGGTTACCGACTTTAAAAAATATGGAAATATAAAAATAAAAAAACTACTATCTAGATTACATTTCTTTAGTAAATGTGGTAGTTGGTTATAGGTATTTACCTAATATTTTTGAAAACAGTTTTGCTACGAAATCAAAATGTGGTGAGGTATTTTTTTTCAGGGTTTCACTAAGTAGGTACTAAATAGTAATTTACTTATAATATACTATATAAAAATGTAAAATTCAATTGTAAAGGTATTCAATGTCCTCATCGCGGGGCTGTATATTCATTTACATGGAGACATAAAGCGTATCCTTACGTGGCTGATGACAGAGAAGCTTGTAACGTATTTTTCATATGGGAAATGATAAGACCATTACTTAAAGGTAAATACACTTTTATATTAATTAAATGGTATAGATTGGCGGTACTTTTAAATAATATTATTTTCATCAGACGATTAAGATCAATAAAATAATTATTATTACCTATTTCTATTATAATAACTTACAAATAAGTTATTAACACTATAATTAAACAATATATAATTAATATTATTATCATTCATATTAACCTTAGACCTTAGTCAGCTATCATATCATTAATATTGTTAATATAATTGTATAATAATATCTATAATAACTAATAGGTAGCACTCGATATGCTGAAACATATTTGAACTACTAAAAAAAAAAACCATTATAATAATTAATAATAAATATTAATCATTAAACAGCTAGGTTATGTATGATGTATTATTATTTATTACTATAGGTATGTTATTATTATATTTACCTAGGTGTAAATTGTAAAATATAAATGCATATTTCCAATTAAATATTTTTAAATATAATACATTTATAAATGAGTAATTTATAAAGCATAAAGAGAAATATATTTTTTTTGTCATATTATTACCTCTACTATGAATAATTTTATAATTTTAGAAATTAGCTTACTAATTAAATAGTTAATAGTTATATTTGTTATATTTTTATTTTATATATATAATACTACCTATCTGAATATCCTGGTTTCGACCTTGTGCAGTTTTTTTTTTAACAATTCTAGCAAGTATAAGTGTATGGGTGTATCTTGATTTAAGTGTATCTCAGTTTTAGTGTACCTTTGTTCACTGACAAATCAGCGTCAGTGTACCTAGCTTTGTGAAATAATTTAACATAGATGGGCAACCACAAGTCGTGGATTGTATTCAATACTTAGCAGTTAGCATATTTTTTACGTGGTTTAAACTACTTACCCTTTAAAATATACTTACTACCTAAATATACCTACTTACCCAAAAAGAATCTATGAGATTTTCGTCAAATTCAATTGAGTAGTTTTTGTCTTTCGAGTATATAAGCCATACACATACGTTTGGTTTTAAGTTATAGTTTCTTCATTCGGTGCCATAAGCGTGGCAATTTGATGCATGATTGTAATTGATCTGCGACTGCCCTAGTAACCAATGCCAACCATTTGACATTTATAAAAAAAAAAAATTCAATTTCCATCGTGAATCTCAAGATCCCTGTTTGACCAACTCTTTAAAATGTGAATATCGGAAAATCCTTTCTTATTGAACATGTAGATCATTAGAGGAACCACTATTCTAAATTGTAAGTTCTTACGTTTTGTAGTTTTAGAGTTTTAGCGATGAATGAATGAATGAGTGGTATTTGGCTTATATATATACCTATGTATATAGATTATATATAGAATTTCTGAATTCAATAGTATATATTTTATGTTTGTTTTTAATAACTGTGTAATGTGTATATAGTACTGTAACATATGTTGATGGTTGACTTTATTTATTATATTGTCTAATATATTACAATTTATAATATACGCATATATTTATAGGAATTCCTTTGTATATAATTCCTGATGATGCTATTTATGATCCTCCAAGATTATTGGAGTTTCTACGGAAAAATAAAATAACAAGAATGTTATTCACACCATCCCTTTTACAATCAGTCCTAGATTACAAGGGTATAAATGTACCTGAAGGTTTCCAAACACTTAGGTAAGTAAAATAATTAATTCAATATTAATAGACCATAATATTTAAAATTTATTAATACTCAATATATTAAAATGTTTCTTTACATAAATTCTTTCTAAATTAAAAGTTTTATTAATTTATTGCATATTTGTCAGACAAATTTGGATATGTGGGGAAGTAATGACATCATCTTTAAGAGACAGAATGGAAAAAATTGTTCCGTGGGTCAAAATGTTTAATTTTTTTAGTGTATCTGAATGCCATGACGTGACTTGTGCTGGTAAATATATAATTAATTAATTATTTTTACTTATTATTTATTATTTAAAATTGTATAGATGTTTCAAAAGCAAGTGACTTAGGACAAAGCAAATTTGTTCCCGTCGGTGCACCATTTCCTGGTGTTCATGTATTAATAATGGACAACGAATACAATGTAAAAAGTATAGGAATATCAGGCGAGGTAAAATTATATGTTATTCGATTGGTTATTGTTTTTTATTACTTTTTTGAGTAAACATAGACAAATATTAACCACTTTAATGTAATTCATCTTATTTAATTGTATATAGATATACGTCGGAGGACCAACACTTGCAATCGGATATTTAAATCGCCCAGAATTAACCGCTTTAAGATTTATTAAACGACCCAGTACAGTACCAAAAGAATTTGGTGATCGGTTATACAAAACCGGCGATTGGGGTTATTTAAGAACTGATGGAAGTTTAGAGATTAGTGGACGATGTGATACTATGGTTAAAATTAGAGGCTATACTGTTGAACTACAGGTTAGTTTATAGCATATAAATTATATACTGTCATAATGCATTCAACGACTATACAGGGTATACAGACTACAGATATAAATATTATAACAATGATTATAGGTACGTCATAAAATATAAAATCAAATCTATTGAGGTTCTTTCTCCAAAAAAATTGTTATGATGCTTTTGTTGTTTAACCTTAATAATATATGCGATAAGTAATTATTGTCCAATCTAAAGAAATATCTACGTCTATCATTATATAGACTGTAGTCACTACTCACTCAATGCTTTATAATATATAAATATATTTATTAATAATTGGTTTACCTACATAATTTATTTGTATAGGCTATCGAAGCTACTATTTTAAGTGAGCCTGAAGTAAATTCCGTGTGTGTTTTATCCATTGGAGAAGAAGGCACTGACAAGTATTTAATAGGATACGTTGTATTAGAAGCTGAAGCAAATTTATCGGCATCGTCATTAAAACAAAGATTGAAGCTTAAATTACCATTTTACATGGTTCCGCCATTTTTCTTCTTTTTGGATAGGTTTGTATAAAATATCATATTATTATATGGACAACTCGTGCCAATTGTTATTATTTTATTATTTTTATAGCTAATAAGCAATAGATTAAAAATTATTTATTATAGATGATTATTGGTTTATAGTATTGTTAGGTAGGTAATTTTAACAAGTTTTTTTTAGTGTACAAATTTAGGTGTGTCTTAAACTCACGGCCCACGGGTATGGTAAAATAAATCAAAAACTTACAATCAAAACTTTATGCCTAAACGAAAACGATAAACAATATTATCTAAGTAGGTACTAAACGATTACATTTGACTATCACTTATCAATGTTACCTACCTATAATATGGGTATACATAATATTAATGGTCATAATAATAATCTTAATCCGTCTTTAGTATTAAATACCTACCTATTAACATAGTAATATTATTATTAATTAATATTTAATAATTATAGAATACTTTTAAATATTTAAATATTACAATAACATAAATAATTATATTAGGTAAGTAGGTATATAAGTTATAATTTATAACAAAATTAAATAGTACCAATAAAGTGATGTTTAATTATAACTTAATTGTAGATTGCCAGTTGTGGAAGCTTCTGGTAAATTAGATAAATCAGTTTTACCGAAAATTATCTTGGATGAAGCAAATGGTATTTTAGTTGAAAACTTTAAAACGCAAACTGAAAAAACAGTGGGTACCATATTTTGTAAGGCTCTAAAAACGTACAGTCTTGATGTTGAAGACAATTTTTTCGAGAATGGCGGGTAAGTAGAAAATAATCTATTAGTTTAACACTATTTTATATATTTTGTACACTACGCTAGTATTACTCTACAAGATTATAGTTTGAACATCTATATACAATATACATAACATCAAAATTTAAGTTTCAAAGGTGTTAGTTTTGTGATATTGTTATCACGTTAAAAACATATATTAGGTACCTATTTTAAATTCTCAACAAACTTACAAATTATTAATCAATGTGCAGAAATTCCAAGTTTCTTTTCGTCAATTGACTACATTAAAGTAAAATTAAAACCTACACCAACATACAATACTTGTATTTTACAATTTATCTAAAAACCATGCTAGGCTAGGAAGCAAATTTTTGAATACCTACGTGGCTACGTAAGTACCTATTTTTAATTATGATATCTCTATACAGTGGTACAATATTATACTATACAGAAAGTAATTAGTGTCATATCTACTATCTAGTGGTATCTATACGGCATATTATTTTAAATTGTAAAATCTATAGACTATATAAGCAACTATAACTCCACTACCCATGCGTTTGTTGTCTCGTTTTACAAACGTACAAGATAGCAAATGTCACTGTCTCTACTCTCTAATCTCCATCTCATTCTTGAGCATGTCCCTATTAAATATTAATTGATAATAAGATAAATAAGTAGATGACAATTTGTGCAATTACCACAGATTATAAGATCTACTTATTTTAGGACATACTGACATGTCTAGGACATAGGTATATTCATACTATTTATAGAAAAAAGAATATTAGTAGGTACCTACTAGGCAATACATTTATTATTTTATTCCTACAATAATACTATATTGTAATTTGTGAAAATGTATTAAACTTCTGTCATATTGTTTTTTATTGATTTTAATTTTTAATTTTAGGCATTCATTATTAGCAGCTAGTGTAATTGGCGAATTAAATTGTACATTTGGAACTCAATTTCGTGTACATGATCTATTTCTAAACCCCAATGTTAAAGCAATGGCATCGTTATTAGATCAAAACATATCATCTGCATCACATGAAATTAACTTGATGGAGGAACTAAATAATCTTGTTAATGACTTTACTATGTAATGGATATAGATTCTTGATTAGATATAAGTACCTAATAAAGTAATAACATTTCATAACAAACATTATGTATATTTCTAGTTCAGATAAAATGATTAGATGGTTTTGGAGAGCTGTAAATCTAAATAAAAATAAATTCACTAATGGTAATGTACTCCTTACTGGGGCAACAGGATTTGTTGGTGCGTTTATTTTGCAAAAGTTATTGCAAACTCAAGTAATTATTATCTATATACTAATATTTATTTATTCCTCTATTTCTACTACTGCCTATTAAATAAAATATGTTTTTTCTAGGTAAACATATTTTGTTTGATAAGGGATTCTGCAGAATACAAACCTTTGGAAAAGCTTGAGCAGACAATGAAACGGTATAATTTAAGTGTCGGTTCTTCAAGTGGCCCATTTTATTCTAAAGTTATTGTCTTAAAAGGTACCTAACAATATACATTTTAAATTAAAGATTTGTGAAAGATACTATAGATACATGCAGGGCCTCCACTAGGCAGGGAAGTTTGTTAAACCTGGAGTACAGGAGCTTAGCTATTTTAGGGGCCCGTTGAAATTAATTTGTAATTATTGAAATGTTGATAGGTAAACTTATTTTATAAAAAAAAAATATTTAACATTTTGCTATCTTAAGCAGCAGGTTAATCATTGATTACTAAAAAATTACAATGGAACACCTGTATGGCTGTATCGTTTGTAATGGGTTGTATTTTATTATTGAAAGTTTTGTATACGGGACCTCAAAAACATTTAGTAGATGGGGCCAAAACTCAATGTGTGGGGATTGGCCGCCTGGGTACATACTAAATTTCTACTTATACTCATATTTAGATATTACTTTTTTTCGATTTTTTTTTTTAACCATAAATTATTATACAGTTACATACTTACATGATAATTTAATCATATCTATATTTAATTGGGCATTAGGGTAGGTACCTAATGTACTAATGGTATTCTGTTATTACAGAATAGAGATATAATAAATTTTTATTAGGTATTATTTATTATAACTAATAATAATGAGACATCATTTAAAGATATTATAATAATAAAATTATAAAATTATTATAGTAGGTATACCTAAAACTAAATGAATAGTTATAATATTATCATTAGGGAGTAGATATAATTTGAGTTACCTAATCCTAACGTTAATCAAATCATCAAGGGTTATTACAATTGTTGATAAATATATGTATTTATCTTATAATTGACAAGTTAAGACATTGTAAGCAATGCCAGATTCAGATATAATTTTTCCTAAGGCCGGTTTCATTCCCACTATAAATACTGCCTCTAAAATATAAATGATAATCTATACAATAGACATACAGCGAGTGTGGGTAATAACGTAGCAAAAGTTACTTTGTTTGTTACGCGTTACGTAATTTCACTAGAATTATTTCCAAGTAACAAAAATATAATGGATTACCTTAGATAGGTAATTTCTATAGTATAACACGTTACAGTTTCAAATTATTTAGTACCTACCTATTTCAAATTGAAAAAAAAACTAAAAATATTATCTCCATGTGAAAACAAATTTTTCTTCAATGATGAAGTTGTTGAAGAACCATATCCAGAAATTTAACGATTTATGAAAGTTCCTTTTACATCTGATCTCACAGTTTTAAATTCAATGACGTTAGTCAAGAATATTTTTATTAAATACAACACAGCTTTACCATATAGTGCTTTTGTTGAGCGATTATTTAGTGTTGCAGGGGACATTTGTTCTAAAAAAAGATCACATATGAGCAATAACAACTGAAGGTATTCTATTATGTAAAGTTAATTTAAAAAACAAATAAATAATAACATATTGTATTCTAAAAATTAATGAAATAAAGAAAAAGTTTTAATTAATTTAGGTACCTATTTATTTAATTTGTGAGTTTATGACATAAATACATAATAATATAATAATAATTAATTACTATTGATAAGTACAATTATAAAGAACTATTTTTTATATTTTTTTGTACATCTTTTTAAAATTATACCTTTTTACTATAAGTAGTGTATATACTTACATTATTATTTGACGAATGATAATTGCTAAGAATTTTTTTTTGTAACGAGGAAGTAATGTAATTACTTTTCTATTTGAAAAGTAAAGTAATTTCATTACAATTTTATGTGCATAATGAGTTAAGTAACTTCATTACATTGATCTCTAATGAGTAGAGTAACTTAATTACTTTTTAAAAGTAACTTACCCAACACTGCATACATCATACTTTATGATTCATAAACATTGTATGCTTATTAGATTAATAAACATACATCATACATGAGTAGGTTGTAGAATGTAGACATAATATACATAATATTATATAATACACAAATATATAATATAACTAGGTTCTACTTTAAGTTAAAATTCTACATTATGTATAAAGTTGGAGTAGTTAAACCTTGTATCCATATATAATAATATATTATATATTTTATAAATTATCTAAACAGTTTATCTATGTTTTAGGTGATGTGTCTTTAGTACATTTTGGAATGTCAGATGATGACTATGAAGCACTATGTTTTGATATTGACTATGTTATACATGCAGCTGCTCAGGTTAATTTATTATATCCATTTGGAGCATTGTATACAAATAATGTCATAGGTACCAAAAATATAATACAATTTTGTACGGATGGTAAAATTAAACCATTGCACCATATTAGGTCAGTAAAAAGTGGTCAATATTGATATTATTTATTTTTTATTGTTTAACAATTTTAAAATAATATTCAGTTAATAAATAAGATGGGTTTTGTATCATTTATTTAATCTTAATTCACCCTCAGAGAAAATTAAAATTAAAAACACAATTTAAACAGCTTATTTTGTATTAGATTCAGATCCTATCGCAATATTATAGCTTTTGCCTATACTCTATATGTTACTAAGTACCTTAGCTATGCTTTTCTATACAGCTATACCTAACTATAACACTTTAAACTATAATAAACCTTTCAAAAACACTGTCTTGTATGAAAATTATGGGTATTTAAACTATTATAGTGTACTTGAATACTGCAACTAGATAGCAAGTCGATGAAATAAAGTCGTATTGATTGAGCTGATTATTATTATTTATTTATAATAGAAAATACTTATTTTAATAAAATACATATTACTGTTTACAAAAATATTAAAAAAACCACAGTAAGATTATAACAAAAGTTTAAAACATTAATGATAAGACATATGTAAATAACCACAATATTTAAAATAATGCTAAAAATTATAATATAATATTAAAACATGAAAAAATGTTTATCTGCCACATTTTCAGCTCATCGGCTGTTTTTCCTCAAGGGCTTAAGGATATTTCAGAGAATGATAACCCTGAAAACTGGGCACCATTGCTCAAAAATGGTTATGGGCAAACTAAGTGGCTGGCTGAACAGTTAATTTTGAATGCTATTAAAAAAGGATTACCAGCATCAATATTTAGATGTGGAAACATAAGTGGAAGTAGATTGGTATCTAGCTGGAACTTGGCAGATTTTACTTTATTTATAATACAAGGCGTATTATATACGAATGCATATCCTGACATAAGCTGGGAGGTAAGTATTATAATAAGCATAGGGTATTAAAATATTATTATGATACAAGAGGATAAATTATAAAACAAACAATTTATAATATGCTAAATTATTTACAGATTGAACTAACACCTGTTGATTTTGTTGCAAATACTATTGTGGAACTGACACAGAATATAAATGACTCATCAGGAAAAATCTACCATTTAGTTAATGACACGTTGAATTCAAAGTAGGTATTACGTTTTGAAATCGTAAATGGTAATTATATGAATAATATATTATTGGTATTTTCATAGACATTTATGGGAAGTAATGAAGGACGTTGGATACAGTTTAGAATGCGTATCTTACAAAAAATGGACGGAAATAATTGAAAAAAATTCAATTCTTCAACCTCAATTAGCTTCACTCTCTTATTTATTAAATTCTACTGTGGAAGATAATAATTATTTTCAGAATCAATCAACAGTGAAAAAAATAAACGTTGAATCGTATTTAGCTTCTGCCAATTTAAAGTATCCAAATTTAGACAGTAATGAATGCCATAGAATATTGAAAACATTAGCCGATTTGAATTTAATTCCACAAATGGCCATAACCAAAGGTAATTTAAATTTATAATATTAACAATGTAGGATGGTTTTATAAAAACAATTATTTTAAATCTTTTGTCTGGACTAAAAAAAATAAATAATTTATATTTACATTCTTCATTAGTTAAGTACGTATTTAGTAAAGTAAAAATAACCTAATGTATTATATGATTCACACAGTATACCTATTTTTTTTTTTAGGTTCGGAGAAATCATTACTAACACAGTCATTGCCTTTAAAGTCAAAAGTTGTATTTATTACTGGAGCTTCTTCGGGAATCGGTTACGAAATAACTAAAAGCCTGGCATTAGCTGGAGCTATAGTGATTCCAACAGGAAGACGAATTCATCGTCTGATGGAATTAAAAAATAAGATATATTCATTAGGTGTGACTAACAAAAACACTGTTTTTCCATATGAAATGGATGTTACTAATCCGATTAATGTAAATTTAATTATTTAGTTTATATATTGCTTTATGAACTAATGTTATAGCTGTTATATATAATATATAAATAAAATTAGGTAAGAACAGTGGTTAGAAATGTTGAAGAATCAATTGGCCCAATCGATATAATGATTATAAATGCAGGAGTAATGTTTTATACAACATTTGATAAATGTAAATTAGACGAATGGGATGAAATGGTACGAGTGAATTGTAATGGTATGTTAAATTGTCTTGGAGCTGTTCTTCCTACCATGACATTAAGAAATTCTGGCCATGTTGTAAATATAACATCAAACGCTGGTCGAAGAGTAAGTAGTAAACTCAGAACTTGTATAGTTAGCTTTATATGTAAATCAAAAAATTTATGATATTTTAAAGTCATTTCCAGGTTTAGGGGTATACTCGGGAACAAAATTTTTCATGGAGGGCATAGCTAGTGCACTAAGAACTGAGATGACTGAGCACAATGTAAAAGTCACCTGCATTCAACCTGGAGACGTTAAAACTGAATTATTACATAGAACTAGTGATTATGAGGTAAAAATAGTTTCCTGTATTATTTTGATACAATAATGATATTGTTTTATAAATTTAGGCTTTAAATCGATATGACTGCAGCTCTAATAATGAAATTCTCGAGCCATCAAATATCGCAGAAGCTGTATTATTTGCAGTTAAACAACCATTATTTTGTGCTGTCAATGAAATTCTAATCGAACCAAAAATGCTACCAATTTAAATATTTGATATCTCAATTCCATATTGTACAAAAAAAAAGAATTAAATGTATCCTATTTTTATATTATTTTATTTTTATTTTTAATGAAATAAATTAACCTTATAAAAAATTTAAAAACTTCAACATAATTACCAATCATTTTTATAAAAGATGAGAAAAAGGACTACAATATGATCACTCTAGTTGAGTGTACCTAATAACTATTTATAAAAAATATGAATTTAGAGTTTAGATATTAGTGGAATTATATAATTATTCTTAAAATGGTGGGCAAATACGATATAACAAAAAGGTGGATAAGTGGATGTCACTCTGCTGTACAGTAGGTTAAAATTGGGTCACTGTTATGAATGGTGTTAAATTTGAATTTAATGATATAATATAATTTTATAAGAAACACGATACTGAGCGAAGACGGTCAGTCAGCTTATGATATTACTAAGTAATATATTTGATGATATTATTGTGAATAAAGTAATTTTTATATAACCTATTTACGTGGAACCTTGTTTTAAATTTTCAATGTTTACATATAAAAGTTGAACACTTTATACATTTTAAGCTACAAAATAACTTCTAAATTTTAAATTTGATACATTTTGTCAAAATTTGAACTTAAAATAATGAATGCTTATAAAAAAAAATTATATCTGTATTTTTAATATTTTTCAATGCTATTGTAGCAATATATCAGGAGCCTTGTATTAAATTTTCATGCATTTTTACTCAACAAATAAAATTTTATTGACAATTGGTAGAAAAAAAAACTAAAAATGTCCGTTAACAGTTCAAGGCAAATCAATATTTTTTGAAAATTTTATCGTGTATAGAAAATGCTAATATTAACTACCAGTGAAACTTTCATATTATATCTACGGTAATTTGTTTTAGAGTTATGTACACCGAAAATCAAAATCGATTTTGCGTAAAGTTCTCGTCTTTTCTTATTTTTTCTTTTTCTTTTTCTTTGCGCTTTCGAAAACTATTAGGAATTTTTTACTTTTGAACCCCAAAAGTACCAACTAGATTCACTTTCCTATCAGAAAAGATACTGTTGAAGAAAATCTAAGCCATTTTACTGTCCTAAAAGTGATGATAGACACAAAAAAAAAT
>NC_042495.1:14857926-14888341 GCF_005508785.2 Acyrthosiphon pisum | reverse complement strand
TCTGCCCCTGGCTACGGTATTTATGTCCATAGGATCCATACGATTCTCCCTGGATATCTGATATTTAACTGGTCGTTCCCCCGACCACGTTACAGTACAATGATTTTTTGATGTCTACAACACGGTCCAGCGAGAGAACATGCCGATTCTGCATTTCTGTACACGCTCTACATGTTTCACTATTGCAGGGCGTGGAGTTGAGATACACAGAAGAACCAATTTTCGTAGGGCGTTCCCTTGCCGGACTGGGTATGGTGCCTCATGAGTCATGACAACGATTTACTAGTTACTACCTACTATAGAATTAGTTAGTAGTTACATTGAGTTGTCCGAATATCTGCATATTATTATGTATCTAGTAAGTAGTAATTATACCCTTAATATAAATTATTCACGATTTTGTATTTTCCGTGACTTGACGGGCGTATCAAAAACATAATACGAACAATGGTAATGTTTATTGAATATTAAACTATTTTATAGCCTACATAGCTATGTAATATTATAAAATATAATATAATATGAAATACCTGTTCAAAAATATGGTTTTATAGAGATCTGAAATATTGACTAATTATCGCTAATTAATCTGACGTAAAGGACGCGAAGCGGTATTAGTCCTACACTATAATTTGGTTAGTCTCGATTTATTGTCATCTCAATAAAGGTACATTGCAATTTGCAATAGTGAATTTTGAAACCGTAGCTAGCGAGCAACAAAATAATTTGATTATTTATCAAAATGGAAGCTTCTTTAAAACAAACTTGATGAGTTTTAGTGATTTCCACACAATGTTTAACTCACTTATCTATTATTTCAGAGCGAAATTCGTCTTTAAATGGTTTACTTAATAGTTATTTAACTAACCGAAGCCAAATTGACAAAATAGACGGTGTCATAAGTAATCCATTCACATAAAATTGAGGAGTACCGCAAGATAGTGTTCTAGGCCTTTTTTTGTTTATTCTGTACATCAATAGTTTATGTAACATTGACATTGAGGAAAAAATTATAACCTATACAGATGACACATGTTTAATTTTCACTGACAATTCTTGGGAAAATGTTTAGAAAAGCAACTTTTAAGAAAAAAATAGTTATTAAATATTATATGAAATTAACAGTAAATAATAAAAAACCATGTTGATGTATTTCACGATTTATAATTCAAACAAGCATTTAGATGAATTTAAATCTCTTTTTTTAAAAACAATAACTCGTGTAAAAATACACAGTGTCAAAATATACCAATAGTGTTTCAAGTGTCACTAGTGTCAGGTATCTCGGTTTAAATTGTGTTGATTTGGAATTTACTTGTTAATATCCTAGTTATGAAACTACATAGTTTAACCTCTAATTTCTATAATTTACGTCATGTTACTCCTACTCATACCCTACGTATATTGTATTCAGCTCTCTATCAAGGTATATTTCAATATGGTTTATTAGTCTGGAGAGGCCTGATTGATAATGCTTTATATCCTTTAATAAATCAACAAAAACAAATTGTACGCTTATGTCTGAGGAAGGGTAGTTAGGAACCTCTTCAAAGGATAATTTTAAGACATTTAATGTGCTAGGTAACGGTCAAATTACTATTTAAAAAATAGCTATAATGTGGATAGTAAAAACTTTTAATTATTGGGTAGTTATTGATGTTGAAAAATGAAAACAACTATAGTTTAATTTTAAGAAATCTGTCAGTAAAAAATGTGTGGACTAACTTGCACCAATCTATTATAATTCCATGACTTTAAATTTAAAAACATATATTTATGTAAATAGGTGTTTTAATGTTAAATAACTTATGAAACGAATGATTATTCTCGTTATGTATTTCATAATGTACCTATAGTATATATTTATAAGACCTATACTTATTATCCATGTAATATACTAATATCACAAAATCTTTCTCTATTTTTAACTGTGCCTATAGATAGGTTAGGTTAGGTTACTATAGTAAGATTTAAATTTTGAATGAATTTCATATAATTATTAAAAAAAATGAAATACATTTTATTCGAATAACACTTACTTAATATGCGATAATCTATATACACGTTATTGTTATAAAAACGTCTGAAGTCGCACCTCACATACCTATCTCGAACTCAGTTCGATGCTTTTCAAGCATCCCATGTTACAGTAAATATACATTTTTTATACTGAAGCTAAGCCAATAACCTAGTCAAAATAAAATTTTTTTAAAAATTTATATTATTCTTTCTAGTACTTACTTATTAATTATTTGTAACTTATTTTTTTACGTTGTTCGATACTTCAAATCT
This sequence comes from Acyrthosiphon pisum, assembly GCF_005508785.2. Classification (NCBI taxonomy): domain Eukaryota; kingdom Metazoa; phylum Arthropoda; class Insecta; order Hemiptera; family Aphididae; genus Acyrthosiphon; species Acyrthosiphon pisum. Next base: position 14,886,049 of record NC_042495.1, on the reverse strand, counting down.
CAGTAATAGATTTATGTTAACGCGGCGCATTAGATAGGCAATTCAGGTACATTTATCACCGCGTGCGGTAGTTTTTTCGATAATACTATTTGATAAAACTATCATCTTATCCTTATATTTATGTACGAATACAACTACTGTCCTCTTAAAAGGGAATAAGAAATAAATAATAACGCAGTAGTTTCGAGAAATATAACTTTTTCTTGTTGTTATATTTAATAAATTGACAAATCGAAAACAATTTGTTAGATTACATGATAGTATATCCGACATCTGGCGTACCTCAGGGCCGGCTATTCTTTCATTGTTATTGTTTTCTCTATACCTATGTAAATAGTGCGGCCTCTGTTATATGTCACTCACGCCTTCTTATATTTGCCGATGACATGAAACTCTTTATGCGTATTCTCAATGGAAATGATGCTAGTCTTCTCCAATCAGACGTCAACCGGTCAGATATGTTGGCCTATTATTGCAATAGGTATACACAGTGCCAGATTGGGAAGGAATTACTTACCGGGCTGCTATCCATCTATAGACCGGCTCAAATAACTGATTCCAAATTTCATCCAATCGGCCCAAAACTTTCGAATTTTTAACGGCCCAGTACCTATATTTGCATAATATATACATAAATAATACCTAAATTATGTATGATTAAATAAATAAATATATTTATTTATATTGAACCATATATATTGTTTTTGACATTACTATATAAGTAGGTAATGCATTTGTTTTGATTAATTTTTAGTATAAATGCATTATTAAAGTAAAAAGAAGGGTGATGTGTCCGTTGGCGCAACTAGGGATATGCTCAAGGGACTTGTGCGCCCCTAAAAAATAAAATATTTTTTCCATTATATTTTGAAGTAAAAATTATCAATAAATACAAAAATGTTGTAGGTACTATACCTATATATTGTATAATGAGGAATAAAATATGTAGGTACTTTGCTATTATGTTCCTAGCTATGACATAATATCATGAAATAATCTTTAGCTTATTTAATGCGTTGTACAGATCAGGTCACAACTACGGAGTTATAATTGCTTATTTGTGTAACAATACTCATAATATTATTTGCATAACCAAGGAAATGGTGAGCTAGTATTAAACTATAATTTATTTGTATTTAATCTCGAGTTATTGTCTGTGTAACGAATCAATTATAATTTCATAAAACTTTCATACCTACTATAATTAATAATGTCTTCAATAACAATGAATCGCATGAATTTGAACAAAGGACGTGAGTGCTGCTATAACGCGGCAAGTCCATCGACTAGGATGTACGTTTCGATGCCAAATATATCGTCAATGACACCTGAAACCACGACAGTCCCAACCAGTTTTAAAACCCTACCCGAACTCAATTATATATTATATTAATAAATATTTCATTTATTAAAACTTCCATCAAAATAATTGTATTAAATTATTATTTTAATAAAATTAAGTGATTTAAATTAATATTAATTAATTAAAAATCATTTTTAAATAATATTACATTATTATTGTAAATTGTTTGTCTTAATGTTGAACTTTTTTTTCTAGTAAAAATTCCAAGAAAAAGACCTGATTTTTTACATGCTAATTAGGCAGGTGCCATAAACGCAGTTCCTAATAAAGGACTATCTAAAAAATATGCTGCTTAAAAATTTAAAGTATCAAGAATCAAGATCAACAGCATAGTTAGAAATATTTTTAAAAATTACGAACCTAAAAAAAAAATATAATCATAAGCTCATAAGCTTACAATTATCGATAGTATGATCTCAACATTTACTCCTGGTGATTTGGATAATGATTTAGGGGGGTCAAAAGCAAAAATTTCCCAGTAGTTTTCAAAAGCAACGTGAAAAACAAAAGAAAAATTAAGAAAAAACGGGAATTTTTACGCAAAATCTGTTTTTGAGAAAATCGATTTTGGTTTTTAGCGCAATTCTAAAACAAATGACCGTAGATACGTGAATTTTTTACTGAATGTTTATATTGGCATTTGTTGGTTAAAAAAGCTTGACAATTTTATTGAAGGCTCCTAGTATATTGGTTCAATGGCAGATGAAAAAAATTAAAATTCCATGGTCACATTTTTTTTTTATATGCATCTAAAGTTCAAATATTGACAAAATAAATAAAAATGACGTAAATTTGCAAATTATTTTGAGTTAGAAATTCATAAAAAATTTTCTTTTTAAATCTAAGATTTGAAAATGTAATACAAGATTTCTCATAAGTTTGTCTACCTTTTTCAATAAAAAATTTCTACAAGCAAGTCAAATTATATTTTTATGAGCGTTTGAAATTTATATTTTTACAACATTTGATATTCACTCGATTTCTCATGCAACGATTTTCTTATTGTATTGTAATTAAAAAACGAATGACTGTAGATATTTGAAAATTTCACTGAATGTTTATATTAGCATTTTCTATACATGATAACATTTTGAAAATAATTTTACTCTTTTTGAGCTGTTTACGGACATTATCAGTTTTCAATTTTTTTAGTTTTTTTTTCTATAAATATCAATACAGTTTTATCTGTTGGACCAAAAAGTGTAAAAACAAAATTTATCAAATTTAAAATTGAATAATTATTTCGTAGTTAAAAATGTATAAAATGTTTAACTTTTATATCTAAGGATTGAATATTTAAAACAAGATTCCACATAAGTAGTTAATTCTGTTACCAACAAATCTAAAAAATACATAAGCACAGTTTATTTTTATAATCATTTTAAGTTCAAATTTAGACGAAATTACATATTAAAAAAACCTAGAATAACTATTTTAGTTATTTTGTTGTGATTGTATAATATTATTCGTGGGTACTTGAAACTTCCAAAGTATACTATTATATATCTATGATAGGATCACTTTGTACGTGGTAAATTGATCCGATTCCGCGTACGAAGTCATGCTGCTGGTTAGAGACAAATATTACTTCATGTTGTTTATATTATATATGGCCTATACCGGGAATGGAAATTTAATTGCATCTATAAATAAAACACATAATAGCTATTACAATAATGTAGACAATAGTATTTTGTATGGCAAGGGCGGGTAGTGAGCTATTTCAGTCGCAGGCGACGTGTGCGGCACAACGAATCGTCCGCATTTTTACTATTATAAAACTGCGTAGAGCATATTATACAGTGTTAAAATGTAAAAACCTACGAATCAGGACCTTACTTATAAGTTATAAGTAATAATATTGATTTTATAATACACAAAATTATAAAAACTAACTGTAATACGTAGTAAATATATTTACTTGATCTTTTGCCATCCCAGAACCAGTCCACGTGACTAAAGGATTACATAAAAATTGTTTAATTGCATAATCAACTGTTCAGTATAATAAATGTTGTGGTTAGTTGAAAAATTTTTCTTTTGTAATATCATGTACCTACTCGATTGAACAGACAATTTAAATCAACATGAACCAATGAACCACGCCTCCACGTTGGTCGGATCAAATAAAATATTTTCACCGTAACGATTACCAAGTCCCAGTATATATAACCAATGTCCAACTTACTATATTACTGTAACAGTCTATAGAGACAACTGATTTGGTTCAAGTAAACTCACTTCTAGCTACCTATATACATACCTAAAACAAAAAAAAAGATCAATATTAAATCGATAACACTTAGAATGAAGTATTAATACAATATTGTTAACCGTTCTCCTGAACTAGGAAATTCCATAACATACAAATTTCAGAAAACAGATGCATAATTTGGTATTGCATTGCTTACAAAAAGAATATTTTATACCTAAAGTAGCTAAAAGTTATAAAATTAATTATAATACATTTTTCTTTGATTAAATTTGGTTAAAAATATGCTCACCAACTGAAAACCAGTCCTTGTGATGTGCTTTTTGATAATTTAGTTCCAAATTTCAAATTGCTTCTTATAGCAGTTTAAAATTACACTCCGCAAATAAACTACGTTTTTAACTAATTCAATAAGACTACAATCGAGTATCATAGGTAGTATACCTACCTAATCTAACCACACTATACATTTTAAGCAATTCGATAATTTCAAAAATTATGTAAATAGTTATTTAAGGCTGCTGAAAGCTGATCGATTTTTGACATCCGACCCTTGGAACGATTTTAGTTTAGCAAATTTCCGATTTTTAAAATTTTTTTTTTTTTTAAATGTGTATTTAAAGGTGCTTTTGAAGTTTGTAAAAGAAAAAAACCCAGACAAACTTCGTTTTTAAGTTATTAATGAAAAACTAAATTTTTTTCGTACATAACGCGCATTTTTAAAAAAAAATACTTAGAATTGAATATCGCTCGGACAAAAAAATCGAAAATATCCCCCGATTTGCTAATCGTATGTAAAACCACTTTGGGCAGGCCTCGGAATTAAACAAAGTTGTTAAAAAGCACTTAATATGCTAGCGTTGCCACTCGCTCGCTGCGCTGCGCTCGGACAAAAATATCGAAAAAACACCAAACACGAGTAGTGTTGCGCAAATGCGTGTATACGTAAAATCGCAAGCTTTGGGTGGCTATAACTTCCAAAATAATGGTTTCCACCAAAAAATTCAAACAGTTTCGAAATCATCATTAAAACCCACACATTTTTAAAAAATTTAAAAAATATTCAATTCTAAGTAATTTTTCTTAAAAAATGCGTGTAACGAAAAAATTTAGTTTTTGAAGTTTTTTTTACCAATAACTTCAAAACGAAGTTTGTCCGGGCTTTTTTTACATTCTTATAAAGCACCCTAAATACATATTTTTGAAAAAAAAAATTTGAAAATTCGATAGGTTGTTAAGCCAGAATTATGCCACTAAATTCCCTAATTCTACATGAAAGCTGTTTAAAATTTTCTATTTTTGAAAAAACAATAACAGTTTAAACAGAAAAGTACGTTTAATGGCCTATCTGCAACGCCTTACAATTGAATATTGCCTTTGAAATGCATTAAAAATAAATTATATTCATCGTAACTATATGACGCATTTGCATAGATATTTATAAATCATTATAAATGTTTACGTTCGGCAATAGAAACAACACAGTTTTAAAAAGTGATTTTCTATTTTTTTTTTGTTTTTCCCAATTAATATCAACAAATGCATTGGCATTTTTACGCTTAAATTACCCAAATACGCTAAAAAAAAAGAGAATACGTTAATAAACTGAAAGTAAAAGTTTCACCTTTAAAGTATCTGTTTTATGAAACAAATTATGTACTGGGAAGTTGGAATGGTACTAGACAGTGCTCGAATTGGGAAAAATTAAGTAGAGGAGCTCAATCTAACGATTTAAAAACTGCGTTCCAAGGGAGCAATTATTCAACACAGACTATTCAAAAAATAGTAGGGGTACGCAAAAAAAAAATAAAAATAGTAGGGGAGCTCCGTCCCCCTGCGCACCCCCCCAATTCGAGCACTGGTACTAGAGGCAAGAAATAATTCACTTTGTTTCGAAATCCCGCCCTAATGATAACAGTTTACCGCCATACGAAGTATTTGAATTTGTATTATTCAAAGACATTGTAGTAGCATACATTTTTATGTCTTGTCGATTGGACATTTTAATAGTTATTTTTATTTGATTTTTTTGACGAAGTATTACCTATTAATCGTCATTGATAATTTTAAAATAATACTTACCGAATTTTTATAAAACAATAATAAATATTTAATTAAATAACACACTGATCCGTTACTCACCGATGGTGCTGTTATCAACGTGGTGACGGACGAGGGCGAATTATGCCGATGGGCGATGGCCAATGGTCGTTCAGTTGATACTATTCGTTAATATTTCCGTTCGTTGCCCTACCAGTCCGACGTCCGGTCACAGTTCCATATTATTAAACGTTTTATTTGTTACCGAAAACTTCTGTTGACTCTAATTGCAACCGCATTTCTTTGAAAATTCCAAAAAGAACTTAAAATGACTTCCACAAATTTCAACGTTGGCATCGGTGATATCAGAAGGAACACCAGCAAGTAAGTTTGAGCTAAATCACGTTGTTTTGTCCATACGCGTTTACGTATGATATTATTACGTCTTGTACTCATGAAAAACATGAGCTGTATGAATATTTTGATGTTGTAATAATATTACTGTATAGTTTAAGTTTACTGTAATACGACGCTAAGTAAATTTACTCGTTCGTCGGTCACTTCTCATTGGATTTATCTGTACACTTTGTTAGGGCGGTGTTTTCCCGCTAAAAAGTAGAACAAAGGATACTAATATATTATGTACGACGATATTTTTACGATCGATATCCACAATATTATAGTTACACTCAGCCACTCTAATTAATAGTAATTACCTAACAACCAACCAAATATACGTATCGTTTGTTGTTTTTACTTGACCTAAGTATATAACTCGATGTTTGTCTAATATTATTATATGTATATAAATTGTAAACGATTTTTCCAATTAAACTAGATAATATTTATTATTTTTATAGATTAAATTGTATAGGTAGTTTGAACATTTTGTTGCCTAATTTATAGGTAGGTACTATTGTATTTGTAATAAATAACTTTTTTAATTTAATTACTATTAATGATTAGGAACCGGATGCAGTATAAGTGTATAATAGATACAATTCTCAGAAATATAAAAAAAAATACCAATCTTTGATTGATTATCTATCTCTGTTATTCTGTGTTTATTTAATTTGTTTAAACATGTTATTAAAGCAACTCTATTATTCTTGAGTGGCGCTTGATGGCAGTCAGAATTACTAACTCAGAAAAAAAGTCTGGATTTATTATTATTTATAAAATAAGTCTGACCGAAGTTATAATTTATATTTTGTTCCTATAAATAATGATTACAATTAAAAATTATTAATATCTTCTTTCAATTCCATTTTCCAGTTTAATGAGTATATTGCCATTGATTATAAATAAATCAACGATTTTAAGATAATGATGATCAGTAAATTAATGATATTATTTCTATGAGATAGATAACAACTAGTTTTTTTACCTTATTGTATTTTACTTTTTGGTCAAGTTTTATTTTTGATGTTATCTTTTACTGAATCATTTTCATATCTTTATTTGTTACTTCTTTACCTTCTATAACCTATCTATATAGGTAATACTCTAAAATTCAGAACCATAGCTATTGCGAAGATAATTTTTAGTTACTATCCGAGGAAACGATTATAAAAAATCGGGGTCAAGTGAATAACCTAACTTAGGGCATTAGCCAACACATCCAAATTGTATATAAAATACCCTACATTTAAACTAATATAGAAATATAATTAAATTGGGAATTTCGAAAATGGCTCATATCTGAAAATTAAAATTTTTCAAGAAACAAAAATATGTTTTTCTTTTTAATTTTGTTTTTTATTGTAAGTACCAATTTTTTTTTCTAAAATTACCGACTATTACTTAATGTTATTCCTACGTAATATAATATTCTTGAAGTGAAATGTTATTGGAAAAGTATGATTCATTAAGTTTTCCGAGATGAGTCCTTTTTAAAATTTACACGAGGACTATAGTAATTTAAAATTGAAAAAAAAATGTTTTTTTTCATCACAATAGAAAACAGATATGAGCCTTTTCGCTCATAAAATATCTGTCAATATGTGTAAATAAAAAAAAAAAATAAAAAAAAATCTATTTTGATCAAAACTCGAGATGGGCCCGAAAAAGTCTAATAAAACTAATACCAATTTATTATATAAACACTCTAATAAATTTTTTCCATCTCCCATTTATTTGAACCATTTTTCACTCCTACATTTTTTACCTTAAATTATCATCCCTATTTTCAACTGAATTTATTTATTTTTTTTGTATAATCTATTCATAAATAATATATCAATAGTTTATAATGTATTAATGTATAATATTGAAGTTAATAAAAATATATATAGAGGTATTAACTTGAATTTTATGTTTTAAATTTGTATGGAAAGTAGTTACTATGGTTACCAGGCATTACTCTGTATTTTAAACAAAATAATTCAATAGTATGTCTGTAGTAGTGAATAGGTTAATATTGCCACATCTATTCTCTTTTCTGAGCATAGGCAGGTCTTAAAGTCGGAAAAAATTACAGGGATGACCAATGGCTTCATATAGTTTTAAGAGCTCTGTATAATATAATTGTATGTATAATGTCTAATGTTTATGTAATTTATAAACAGTGATAGTGTAAGCATACTCATCCCACTTTTAACCCTAGTTAAAGGGGATGCTTAAAGGGTACTTACGCGTTATCTTGACTACCTTGGGTGCACAACCATGTTATATCGACTACCAAAATATTTCCAAGACTACCTATTATCATCAACCATGTTATCTCGACTACCACAATTTAGTTACCACAAGTTATAATAAAGTTATAATAAACAATATAGGTAATATGTTATAAATTATAATGATAAAACCCGTGATAAAAATTGTTTACGTTTTTACGGTTATAAAAATTATTACAAAATAATGTATAAGTACTTAAAAAAAATCTGGTAAAAATATATTAATAATATAATATAATCCAATACTCTTCCTTCGCTCGACTTCAATCCAAAATTTAAAACTTTAACAACACTACTCCAGGAGAACAATCTAGTCATCTCCGATTTATTAACTATTTCTCCTCCATTAACTCCCTAATGGACAAATCTCAACGTAGCAAACACCAAACTCTCCATATTAAAAAAAAAGACACTCCTCCTTCAATCTATAAACAAGAATATTTCCTCATAATACAAAACATAAAATACGAAAAAATATACACGGATGCATCCAAAAGCCATATCGGGGTTGGGGCTGCAGTTGTTTGGAATAACATGGAATTCATGTACAAACTTCCTAGCGCCTGCTAACGCAAATTGCACAGCTTCCTTTTCTGAAGATGGCAAATAAAAAAATTCATGTTGGCTAGTCGCAGCGTATGTACTATACAGTAAATAATAACTTACGGACGTAATAAGGATGGCTGTCGACTGACTGACGACATAAATACCTGGTCTGATGGCAAGATACATCGATAGTAAATTGTACATCGAAAACAAAATTAAATTGTCAATTACGATGATACAGATTACAACGCGGGAATGTACATTTTTAAATAGAATCTAACAGGTAGTCTTGGAAATATTTGGGTAGTTGATATAACACGGGTGTTCTCACAGGTAGTCTTGGAAATACTTGGGTAGTCGAGATAACACGTAAGTACCGCTTAAAGTATAGGCTTAAAGGTTCTATAAATACAGGTTATAAAATAAACATTGATAATTGGTCTATTAAACATGCATCTTAAACATCAATAGATATTAGATAATTAGAAAAAAATATTTTTATAGGTAGGTACAAGAGCAAGTATCAGTTAAAACATGATTTTTAGTATTTTAATAAATAGTTATAAAATGTCGCTTACCTCCATAGAAAAATATTTTTAGTTAATTTATTTTACATTATAAAATATCTATTAGTTAAATAAGTAAGTAGGTACTTGAAGTGTTGTACTTGTATTAAAATGTAATATAATATAATAAATACTAAATACACTACTTTATCTATATTCGAGTCTATATTATAATATATTGTAGATTGTAGTATAAAGCCATTGATTATTCCTTACTAATAACTTATATAGTATTTAATTTATTAAAAAATCATCATAATATTCAAAAATAATTGTGTGCGAAGTTATGTGTACCTACTATATATGGGCACATTTTAAAATGTTGTTAGGATTCCCTAAAACTTATATTAGAGGTATCTAACATATAAATTGAATAAAGATTACCATAATTACTTAAATACAATAATATAATATTATGGTTTATAGAATTTAATTAAATTGTTTTTTTTTTTAGATGTTTTAAATATTTAATTTAATAATTAATAATACAAATGGATGATTTCTATCATATTTCCTCTTAAAGAAAAATTTATAAATATTAGATAGTTACTACTTTATATTATAATGTATACACTATAGGTATATATATTAATCAAATAATTAATAAACCCAAACTTTAAATTTAATAATTGATTGCTTTAAAAACAATTTAATTGAGATTTTGAGACAAGTACTATAATATTGTAACTTCAAAAAATGTTATATACCTAGATACTTACTACTTTTAATAACTTTGTTTTATTTATGTAATTAGGTTCCTAATATTGATAATATTGTATTAAAATATTTGTATTATAATCAAATTGTATCAATACAATTTTAGTTTTTATAATAATAATATGCAGTATTCTGAGTAGCATTATTTTGTGTATTAAAAGTTGAAGCTAATTTATTAATTTTTTTTTATTAGAATTGTTTTTTACACATTTTAATTTGATGTGTAAACATTTTTATTTGAATTTCAGTACACTATTAATATTTCTATCTTTGAAACAAAAATTAGAAATTGACGGGGAAATTGATAATTAAAATAATTAGAAAGTACTTAAATGATAATTGATAATGTATCTAATATTCATATAGTCCAACTAATTTAAAATTCTTGTTTTTTTTTTTAGTCTGTTAAGTTAAATTACTTAGGTCAATGTACCTCTAAAGTACTTATTACCTTATCCCCCCCTCCCAAAAAAAAAAAAAAAAAACAAGCCTTTTTAAAGGAGAGCTGCAAATTATTGTTATTACTAAACAAAGTATAATGTAGATAGTACTTATATGTTATAGTATTGATTTAATTGATTGGTACATTTTGAATGTGTAATTTGATATTTTTGTGATAAGGTACATATTATATAATATAATTTTTAATATTTGTAAAACTACCTCACAAAATGGGAATAAAAAGCTATTTTTAAACAGTTAAATATTTTTATCTGAATGTAATTATTTTCAAGATTTTTAAATACCTACCATTATGACTAAAGTAAGAAGTTTTAAACATTTTTTCTTTAAATATTAAATAATTCTTTAATATAAAAATAGTTACAAAAAACTTAAAAATGTAGTTAAGAAAACCTAGCATTATGATGTTTTATAATGATATGTATTCAAAATGCATATAGTTACTGATACTGCTTTCCATTAATTATCGATCTGTCATTGTCTGTCGATGTATTTTTATATGTACTGCAGTACGTAGTACTAGATTGAGACAGATCCGTAAAAGTAATTTTATTTTAGTTTCAATTTATAATCAAATGTTTTCTATAGGCAACGCCCTTCCTGAATATCTGTTATACCTAATCACAAACCCTTAAGTGCTTATTGTTTAGAATACTATATTAACAAATAATAATTGAAGATTATTAGGAGTGGTATAGAAGTTAAATTTAATAAGCGTTTGTTTTTGTTAGAAATATAATTGTAACGCAATATGTTTTATGAAAGTCTATTAAAATGAAATGAAACCTTTAATTTTAATAGTCTACTGTTTAATTTAATACTTGAACCGTCATAATGGTAAAACATCTTCCAACTTGATTGTTAAGAAAAAAAATATAGACTATTATTATCGTTGATAAAATGTAAACATGAGTCTGAGAAAAATATCGTTTATGATTACAAAAACGTTTATTGTAAATAAATTGTTGTTTTTTTCTGAAAAATATAAATAAATACATAATAAGTAATAATATAATTGACTAACTTATAATTTAAATTATATTCAGCGATGATGTATTTTTAGAGTGTATATTATGGCAAATTAGTTAAAACTCAAAAAATTGATTCACATTTTATGGTGATAACGGTTTATTAGTTATTTATTTATTTTATTTGCTTAAAAATAATTACAATTATGTTAATCCTAAGTACTCGACATTTTCAAGAATAAAAATACGATACGTATCTGTTCGTTTTGCCGCACGTCAAGTACGTCATTCACTTCTTGAACACTTGATATTGTACCGAATTACCTATACTACAATATAAAAATATTGATAATTCCTTCTTTTATTTTTACTATGCGTAAGTAAGTATTCTAAATATTTATTTATAAAACGATTTTATATATAAAAAATAAAGAATGTATCAGTTATTTTTATAATATAGTCCTCCATTGTAGGCATTATTTAAGCTATTTTATTATGTAGAGTATTTATAATAAAGTAATAATAATATTTTTTTTTGTTTTAATATAAACACATAAAAATTAAATAATGTTGATATTAATGTTGTTTTCAATAATATTTTATACATACTTATAACTTATAGTTAGAAAATTATTATAGCTTATAGTAGCTTAAAGTATTATTAAAGTAGCTTATAGTTAGAAAAAAGTGTAATAGTTGGTAAAATCTTTTTTGTATGTCCGTTTTAATTTTTATCGCAGATAACATGCTAATGCTAAGTTTGCCACAATCGGGTTAATGTCCTTAATACACGTATCGTAAACCAAAAATGACCATTCACAGATTCAATGTAATAATATTTTTTGTTCTTTGTATAACGAAAACCGTTACCAGTCACTAGTCAGAGTACGTTGTAATATATCTAAGGCACATTGTGTACCATTAAAAAGAGATAATGAAAATGCACTCATCATCATGGGAAACATTATGAACCATGGATAATGGTCTGTTGTCCAGGCAAAAGGGTTTCATAATGATCATACTGGAGCTGGACATTGGAATGCCCAGTGGTTTTCCGTTGGGCGTATATAGTAATTTTTAAAAAGAAAATAACTTTCGAAACTCAAGAGTTCAATGTTTACAGCAGGTTTTTTTATTTCATTTACTACTTCAACCTTTAAAGTACTTGATAACAATACAAATTATTTCATATTAAAATTGAATGTGCTTCTTACGAATTCACGTAGAAATGTTAGTAGTAAATAATATAATATGGTTGTTAATGACTAATGTTAAACTTTTGTAGTGTATAACAAAACTAAATGTTATGTAGGTAGTAAGGTAGCTAGATAATTATATTAATCTTGTATAGTTGTAACTTTTAAGTTATTTAGTTGTGTCTTAAACTTTATATTTTCGAGACGGTTAAAAAAATGTCGTACTTTACTAATATAAAAATAAATAAAAATAACATCATAGTTAGTATAGATTAAACATTTCAAGAAATGCATTATTTGTAGATTTCAAATTTTTATTTCTCCCCTCCATATTTAGAGGCCGATGGCATTATATTATGTTATGTGTACTGGGTGTTGAGGACAAAAGAGTAAATATGATGACCGTTCCGGTTTGGATTTGATTGTTCCGCTGCGGTTTTGTGTTATATAATAATGTTCTATTAAAACGAACAGAAGACGCATCTAACGAAAAATGTTAGGCAAAATTAAAACAATCAACAGAATCATCGAACTGTGATGTTAATCACGGCGATTATAAATGTGGGATTAAGGTGCATAAACGAATACATGTAGCTAATTATAAATAAAAAGTAGACCATTCTCAAAGATCGGATCGTGAAGCACGTATTCATTAAAACTTAGAAAGTCAAAGGATTTTAAACTGTTGCACGCAAAAAGATAAGATTACAGTTGTCAAACGCTTAACCACTGTATTGGATTTCGAGGATCAGAACGAATTAATACAGATACTTTTTTAATTGGATTTACATTTTAAATTGCTGTTGTGAACTTGTAATTTTACCGCAATCGTATATAAATGGCGTTTTGAAATTGTTGAATAATTTGCTTTAGACAATGTCAAAAGAGTAGTTTCCTTTTTCAGTTACTTTTGATCTTGAAGTAGTATTTTACTGTAATTTAATAAGATACCGTTAACTGCAATACATGTAGAAAATAGCCTATCAACAAGAAGGAACAATGGCCGCAGTCAAGGCTATAAAACAAAACATCTTAAAAAGTATCGAATCGTCTTTAAGAAATCCGGATATAACCTACATAATATTATTATTAATAATAAGTGCACGATCTTCTATAATCTTGGTATAAACTGTTCATGCACCAGTAATTATTTTCGTTACTTAAAGAACTTTTAATCATATACCTATAGGCTATAATATATTGTTTTAATAACATATTATTTAACAAAAGCAATTAAAACTTAAATAAATATGTTTAATAAGTTAATCTCAGTTAACTACAGATATAAAATAACAGATAGTGGCAGGTGACTAGTTTAAAATAGTCGACGGACCGTATCTTGTTTATGGAGAGCTTGTCATCCATCGATAATTTGTAATTTTTAGATAGGTTGAAAATGTACGGATAGATCCGGTCGGTACCCATATTGTATATAGTGTAAAGTATTGACCACAGACCTTGAATTCATATTGTCGTCTTCAAAAAAAATATTATATTTAAAAGTTTTGAGGTTAAATGAACATAAACAAATAATTATTACAAGTTTTAAATATATTGAACAAATTTTTTTTTACCAAAAGGAAAGTATAAATTATTTTAAATATTGGAACCCGATCAATTAGTTGTATACCCTCATAATCGTATATCCTTACTCATTTGTTCGTATTTGTATTTATTGTTGGAATTCTGAAATTTGTTTATGTACCTATTATAAGTATTTTAAATATTTCAGAAGTCAAACAATAAATATCAACACATGACTAATGCTGAAGAATAAACAATCAGATGAATTAATTCAGTTTACATTTGTAAAATAATTTATAGCCTTTTAGTAAAATCGTAATTGTTCAATAACTATAATCTTGTAACAATATTTTTTTTATGTTAATATTAAATACAATCTTTTCAATATAATAGTTGTTTTGAAGGCAGGTGTTTAAAAATACCCATCCTTAAGCGTATTTAATATTTTTATAGCTTACAATTTAAATAGTAAAAACCCATGTATTAATATTTTATTTAAGACAGCAATATTTTAAATTGTGGATTACAGATTTAGCATTACTGATTAATATGAATTAAACGCATTAAATGTAAACAGTTGATTAAACCTTCTAATATTTTCATATTATTGTCTTGCTGATAATGTTACCTAGGTTATTATGTCCAGGTGTAATCAAAAAACTACTTCCTCTTATTTAAATGAGTATTTTGTTTTTGTATGACATAATGTATCATAATATAATATCATTTATAAAAACTTGAAATACATTTTTCCAAAAATGTTGTAATCTAACCTATTGTTGTCATTTATATTTCATATTCTATATTTTGTAAATATATCAATTTAATTCGTGCTCAACGAATTGGTGGTGTCTAAGTTGCAAAACAAACCTTAAAACTGTTATTTGTGTAGGTACAATGAAATTGTTAAAAGTGCTTAAATTACGTGAAACTGTTTTCTGATTCTTCGCAGACATTTCCGTCTCATATTGCTATTTAGACAGTTATACTGATTCTTTTGGTGAATACTAAAACAGTGTAAATCCGGTGTGGCGTGTATAGTGTTTATTGTATACGTAGCCTTTCAATAAGGAGAACGAAGAGTGGGTTTGTGTTAGGAAGTGTTGGATCCGTCTTTTTTGGTCGGTAGGTCCGCGTCCGCCATAGAAGTGTATCGTTGCATGCAGTCTGTCGGCGATTTACTCGTAACCACGATACCACCGTAGCACACTAGGAAAACAAGAGTGCCCTACACCAGCGCAGTCGTGCATTGTCAGTATTCCTCGTTTGACGTGTCCCTTGTGTTCTGTTCAAGTCTCTCATTAACTGGACTATGGCTACTTATGCATCTTACAGACACATTGAATTGGACAATATAGGATGTGGAAAAAAAAAGTAATTATATAACTCAGTATAAATGTAATATTTATTTATTAAAAAAATAATAAGTATTTATTTTTAGTTCATACCTTTTTGAGTTTTATAAATTCGTTTTAAGCAATTTATTATTATTAAATTATTTTATGGCATTATTATGTCGTTCTTTTGTTTGACACGTTTTTATATTTTAAATTCAAATTTATATAAACAAAAACTCTCAGTAATATTATTTAAATCTATAAAACATTTCATGAAAATATATCTTTTTCTTTAACGTTCATTGTTTTGAGTTATAACTTATAGATATTGAAAATAATTTTTCTAATTTTTGGTAATTCGTCAACAAAATACTAATATATTTACCGTGAATTTATATAAAAGTCTTGGTTATTATTCATTATCGATAACTATTATTTAGTAAGTATTTACTATTTACTAATGCGTTAGTAAAAAATAATATTTAAATTATAAATTTTCTTCTAACCCTTATCAAATATGCTAATTGTGCATAATTTGTACAGATTGTATATAATATTGTGTAAAATAAAAAAAAAAATGATATATACTAAATAAAAATACATAATATAAAATGTAAATTATTTTCTAAATCTAGTTCTTATAGTTGTTACTAAATAAAATTGCATTATAGATAAATTATATATTAATAATAAATACATTTTTAGTTTTAATTTACAGTAAAAACTTGTAATTAAAAAAATTTCAAATAAATACGATTTATACTTAATTGAGTTAAATACCTAACGTGTTTTAATTTAACAATTATAATAATAGTTGAATAGAGTTATTAAATTCGTAAGAAATTTTTGTAAGCTAAAATTTTAATTAGGGTTAGGTATTATTTTATGTATGACTATGGCTTGTTTAATAACTATAATATTGTGTACTTATTATTATTCATTACTCAAGTTAATTTTTCTGTGATTACTATATCAGTAAGTAGTAGTACGGTATTATCTTTTTACGAAAATTGTAAGCTTATTTCTAGGTACTTGTAATTTAAAAATACTTCAACGGAACGATAGACACTATAAACTAAAAAAAATTGTATTTTAATTAAGTAAAACACGTTTACTTAATTAATATTACTGATATCTATGTATTTTTAATTTTTTCTTAAATCTAATAAATATATTTATATTATAATTATATAATATAAATTCGTTAATCTATAAATATTACGAAGAGTGAGAAGTGACTTAGAAAAATAAGCTACTCATTAGTGATATTTAAATTGTATTATATTATCATGCAGTTTATAATATTATTATCAATAGGTATACAAACATTATTATAATATACTTTTTTGTACAGAATGGTGTCCCAAATCTTATAATTTGTATTATAAATTATTATTCTTTTGATTTATGATACGTAGAACTGTAGGAGGTAATATGCCTGAAATTGAATGTTTGTGAGAGTTAAATTTTGAGTTTTTCTTTCCCATACATTAACAGTAGATTATCATATTCAAAAGAGTTATTTTACTATTCAATACTATCAATATTAACCATGAAGTATTTTCATTTAATTTGCTTCACTTTCATTCAGTATAGTGATTGTTCAGAAAGAATATATATTTTTCTTGAGAATTTGAACTATTTAGTTTTCCATCAAACTATAAAAGTATTACAATGTACGTCATAAAAATGTAATTTACGTTGGTATGGTATTGTGCATGCGAATAATAATGCACGGAAAGTATACATCAATTTAGTAAACGATGACTACATAAGTAGTGAGTTGGTGTCTGGTACAGATATAAAATGTCAATGTGTATCACATTTTTATTTTCTGTTCTAAAATATATTCATATTATTTCGGTACCTGGCAATTACTGCATTCAACTATAAATTAAATGGGTTATTATTATTTATTCTATTATGTTTATGTTATATCCGAAATGATGATCCCAGGGGTAGAATTGTAGAAAGGTGTGCTAGTTACGGTATTGTAACTCATTTGAATTTCCTATGTGCACGGTCCACCGAACGTCATAGATGTTCACTGTAATCATCATACTACATAGTGGCACGTGACTTCCTACGGGAATATTTTCGGATAAATAAAAACGGTTCATTGAGTTTTTGAAATTATTTTTAAACAATGTTGTGTTACACTTTCATAGAGGAAATGTTTGATCTATTGTAGGTTGTCATCCGTTACCCATGCTATATAGTATTCTGGAATCGACATTAGTATTCTGCTTTATTATTATCATGACCACCCTATGTGTTATAGCCTATAGGATATACCAAAATAAATCGTGATAGGGGGAAAGTACATATTTATATTCTTACGTATTTTAGTCATCATAACCTTCATTGCGAAATAAAATTCAGCTATTTAATCAATATTGAACGCTTTCGAACGATAATATTAATCCTAGGCTTCGAATAACATTATATCCATGAACCAAATGTAATTGAGCATAATATTGTTTTTAGTTAATTAAACTTTCCCTATTTGTTTGTGACCCCAATAATCCATTAGGAAATTAATAAAGTAAACATCTGCATTTTCTCATTTTAAATTACATACCTACCACGTTTTTTTTTTTTTTTAATTTACATTATTAGGTTCATATTATATTGATAACAAAATAAAAACGTTATTGAGTTAAGGTTATGTATGTAGAAGATTTATTAGTATTTTGTGTGTCAGTATTACATTTTAGTAGGTATACCACCCAGGAATGAAGACTTCGTGCTTGATCGAATTTTTATGGGACCCACCAGGTTAATAATATAATGACTAGTAAACTATGTAATATTATGAAATTTCATACGTAAATAGAAAAACTAGTTCATAATGCCTAATGGTTTTTTTTATTATTAAATTACTACTTAGAGACTATAGACCAATAATGTACAACGTACATGAATCCGTAGACCACGCGGTTACCCTCTTATCGTTTTGTACTATTCCTTATTCAGTATCCGTTACTACGTAATCGCTTTGGGATCTAAAATAGTTTTATTGTACAAAATATGTACTCAAGTCAAGTTCTGTTTCGTCTTGAACCATGGCTTCGGTGTAATATGCTAACCGAACGTTGACCCTTGTCCTGTTATATAGTAAATACATAACAAATTACCCTCGCAATGGCGAACTCTGGCTTTTACTATGTTAATGTCGGTTTTAAACACGCATCAAGCATAAAAGATATAAATTAACTATGTTGCTTGAGAAATATTCATGTTTTATATTTATATATATCTGCTTTTACTTATTAAGATAATAGACTAAAATATATAACAGAAGTAGTTATGTGTTCAATTGACAATTCAGTATATTATTCTTTTGGTGTATAACATAAGAAATAAAAATTTAAATTAAGTACAATATTTGTATGTTTAGTTTTCTATTTATCATAAAATAACAAATATGTTGCGGTTATTTCATTTTGTAATTGTATGCCGGCGTGTAATCGGAGTTTTACGATTGGAACTCTGTGTCAACTATTGAAATGTTTATCGATAATTTTGCAAATCTTTTATTAAAAGTAAAATAGCTTTCAACGTTCAAAACAAATAATTTTATTGCAAACTAGTTAATCATTACTCCTTGTATAGCGTGAGTCATATAATCTGAAATGTGATTACTCCGTGTATAATATATTATATAATTTAGGGAGAACCCTTAACACGAGGGTGAAAAAATGACTGTGTCTGCGTCAAAACGCAATTTTATTCTTTGCAAGATTTTATGGGGTCTAAAGTTATTAAGTATTTTAATATGTGTGTCGACTGTAAAGGAAGGAAATGGGAATGACAAAGAAAATATTGGACATGCAGTAAATTTCGATACTGTTATAACTTATATTGCATTTTTATTATATTGACAATGTCAATGAACGTAAACCAAACATAGCCAATCTATTATAGAGGCGTTTATTATTCTAAAGTTGTTCTAAAACTTTTTGATGCCAATGAATAGAGAATCCCTCTAGCTATATTTGTAATCGGATGTTCTTTCCGTTGTCGTATACATACTGTATTTATTAAAATTATTAATTCTGGTTATGAAATAAAAAAACGTGCTTAAAATCAATCGCTCATGAAACTTCCATTAAAAATAACGGTTGTTACGAAATGAATCGTTCGACATTTGGGATTATTGAGGGTCGATCCCCTGTAACAAAATCTATTTAAAGTCAATCAAAATTTTTTTACGATTATTCTTTATCAATTATTATTTAATATATTATAAGACAATTAATGTTTAATACAACTTTTAATTTCATTATAAGAATAAAAATATCAAACTCAATAAGTGTAGATAATTATTGTTTTCAACATTTGAAAATGAAATATAATATCAAATTATTATAGCCAACTTTATAATGTATTATTAATGTATATACCTAATAGGTACTTAATACGTTTTATACGTGTAAAGGAACGTTTCTGATTTCAATGTATCTATGTATATTATTTTAAATGTCAGCTAAATTATTTCAGCAACATTGATTTCTTTACGTGTATACTTGCATAATATATTCTATTATTCTAATTTAATAGTTTAACTTTAACTTGTATAGTTGTATATTATTCCTAAAGTCTTAATGGACTAATATTATTTTAACTAATACACAGTTAATGGAACTCTAATAATATGGATTGTATATTATTATTCATAAAACTGTATTTTTATACAGTATTAATATAATAAATTATAACTGTATTTTTAATAACGAATTTACTACTTAGTTAAAATAATTTATTGTTACTGATCACTGTGAGTCCTTATTTTATTAAAACGTTTAAAATAAAATAAAAGAGCACATTTTATATTTTCATTGTGGCTGTACTGGTTTATAACACAGTTACACCTACACATACAATTCAAGGTAGATATTTTTATCTAATATTTTAATATAAAACTCTCGATACTCGGTACAAGTTCTTCATTTTACGTAAGGTGCTAGTCAAGATTTGGTTATTCATTTGTTTGTTGATATTCGTCGGAAATGAGTTTAAGGTATATTATTTTAATTTTGATTACCTACCTATATATTATAGTATTATACACCATTTTTTTTTATTCTTAAAATATTTATACATTACATTTTAATTAGAATATTTATAACATAAAAAAAACCGTAATTTTAATTGTAATTTTCATTTTCATTTCATCAATAAAGAAATTTGTGTAGGATGATCATTCTTAGATATTCCAAATAAGGCGAGGTCATTCAAATATCGTCCAGTTTTCTTTGTCTACCCACTTTTATTAGTTGTGCTACATTTAAAAAAATCGCCCTATTTTCCATCATGGCAATCGATTTCCTTAAGTTTTATTTCTTTATATAAATAAAAATAATATGTCTAAATTATCTATTAGAGAAAATAGGACGCCTCCTGGAGGAGTTTGTCATGATCTTTGGGGTGCCGAGTTCGTAGGATCTCCGTGTCATAATAGGCAAGTAAAACACTCGAAAAGTGTACACAATATTCTAAATTAATAATATAATTTAACAATATTAAAATAATATTATAATCCTCATATTGTTAAAACTTAATAGGCGGCGCGGTGACGTTAAAGTTAATTTAAATTAAAAACATTAAAATGTTCGTTAAATGTTAATAATTATTAACTTAATTTAACTAGTGCTTGAAAGTTGAAACTAATTAAATCTGGCTTATTTATTTATTTATTTATAACACTCTGCTTTTGAGGTTTCAACTTCCTGAAACAATGTTTTAATGTATGAATATCAATGGTTTTGTATGCTTAATAAGCATTAACAAATAGGTACCTATTAACTAATTTCTTTAACATAGGTTATTACTTATTAGTTATTATTTCTATTTAGTATTTACTATATATTATTATATGGTGTATAATATGCAATATGCATGTACGCACCAAGGCATCAAAAACTGTACCCTGAACATTTTTGATTGTTATTTATTACTTTATCTTAGATTGTTTAACAATAAATTATTACTATATTAATAAATATTAATGATATTACTATACGTCTTGAAGGTACCTAGGTGGCAGGTATTTATTGAATTCTTAAAAATAATTTGTTTTAAATAAAATCACAACTTTTTACTTATTTACAGGTAGTTAATACATAATTAAGCTGTACATACTAATTTAATTACACGCTATCACTACACATATATGCTTCCCACATAAAAATACCCATGTTTTGATCTATATTTGATTATTTATTACCATATGGTAAGTAAAACGCCTTATGAATCCTTGAAAATTTTCAAGTGGTGACCTGCTATTATGATAAGTTCTTATTAATAATGAGTATATCATAAAATAGAAATATCAATTTGTTAAAATAACTGAAGTACCTACATTAATTTATTGATTTGTTGTTAAACAATAAATTATTTATTATATTTTCATGTCTACAAAAGTTAATAACATTTTATTTTAATCATTGGATTAAAATAAATTGGACTTGAGGTTGTTGTCACAATTAACTATATTAATATAACATCAAATATTATAAATGTCTTAAATATTCATTATATTATATTGTATTAAATTTAAATGCAATACTAAGCATAATTTATATGTAAAGTAAATTAATAAAAATAATTTTTTTTTAAGAGTCTTGAAACCACCAGGTGGTGGAAGTAGTGACATATTTGGAGTGACATCATGTGATGAAGTTAATCCACATAAACGTGGTACAAATCAGAAGAATCTCCAAAGCTCTATTATTTTGGGTGGTCAAACACCAAAACATAGTGATGGTACAGTTGCAGCCAACGGAAACTCTGATAAACCTGGTAATTTGAATATTAAAAGTTTGTTCTATGTATACTTGTAATTATTATATTTATAATATAATTATAATTATAATACTTACATACAAGTAGTCTAAAAATATTTTAATTGAATAAGTTATACTTATAGCTAATGATATTAATGTTGAATCTCAAATTGCTATTGATAGTAAGGTTGAGTATAAAGTTGCTAATGATAATAATGTTGAGTCTCAAATTGTAAAAGAAAATATTGAGAAAACTATATCTGAAACTCCAAATGATAAAGGTAAGATTAACGCATGATTGTCTACCTATTTTATTCTAGTTTGTTGTGCCTTAGATACATTAAAACATACCATATGGTTACATATTATTATTTTAATTTATAGCTTTACTTTTTTTTTACATAAATTATGCATTTCAATCACAGTAAGTAATTCCAATATCTATCTAATAATCATTCAATATATTTCCTAAGCTGTTAAAATGTAAAAAGTATTTTAGTTAAATCTTCTTAATGATATAATTGATAAAAATTGGAATTACATGTTTATTAACAACCAATTACCCAGTTATAACATATTATATGCATAACCTAATATTTCTGCTTTTATTTTTTTTTATCTATAAGATAATGTTAAATAACAATCATTAAAATGCATTATGAATTTTATATAGTTTATTACAAAAGACTTAGGTTAAATTTCATTATTTTAATTTTATTACATGACTGGTTTGTTGGATTTAAATTATAATATCACTTAAATGTCATCTCTTATGGTTCAATTTATTTTAACTAAGTATTTAGTAGTGATGGGCACTACCGAATAGTTTCTACAATCGATTGTCATTCGGTAGTTTAAAAAAACAACCGAGTGATTTTCGACTGAATAGATATTATTAACCATCGACTTTTTTGAAAAATTATCGAGTAATACACTCGATAGTCTTACACCGACTAGTTTTAACTACCGATAGATTTCATTAGGTAGTAAATAGTAATACACATTTAGACGTCTGGTACCAACTAGTTTTGACTATCGAGTTAAAAAAAAAAAAACAATCGAGTGATTTTTCGATATTATCGACCGAATTCGATAGTTGATAAAATAATCGAATAATTAGATAGTTTAAAACAACCGGATAGTTCGATAGTGCCCATCACTAGTATTTAGTGTATGCTTTTAATCATTAATCCAGTCATATTTTTTTGCTTGCTTCTAGTTATTAGTTAATCACATTATTTATAATATTTTAAACTTAAATGTATATATTATTATTTATTAATTGTTAATAATACACGTTTAAATATTCTGCATCTTATTAAATAGAACATTAAATGTTAACAAATTTTGTTTAATTATGCAAATTATCTACTTAATTGCCTTTAAGTATACAATAGTGTACACCTTTTTCTGCATACTTAATAATTTGATTCTGCTTGCTACTTTTATGTTTGTCTACTGGATATTTGCTTGAAGCTTTTAACTTTGAATCTGCTACTTCCAATAAAACTAATTGTCAAAGATGGACTTATAAGAAAAAAGGTATGTTATCAATTTATAGCAAACAAAATATTGAACATTGAACTGTTGTAATTAAATATGGTGTTATATGCCTACCATATTATAATATAAAATGGGAAAATGTTTTTAATGATTTTATAAACGCGTGTTACATGTTATTTTTAAGTATATATAATTTCTTGTATGATAATTTATCTGAATATTATGTAATCAATTATTAAATACCTGTATATATAATGTATGTATAATAAATTATGTTTAATTTATAAACTATGTACATTGAATAAAATTAGGTTTTGTACATAGTGTTAATTTGATGTGCATTTATGTTTTAGATGGTAATCCAGTAACTGGAGAAGGTTATGAAGCTCCTAAGGTAACAGCTACACCAGCTCAGCATGTTTCTGCTCAATCAGAACCAGCTCCAGAACAAAAGAAGGCAAGCCGTGTGCCACCAGGTGGATACAGTTCTGGGTTATGGTAATTGCTGAACCAGGAAGACCAACAAAATTTTGTCACAATTTATACATCGCTTTGTATTTCTATGATATATTGATGACCTTTGATCACATTTCATCAATAAAAAACTTATTTATGGTATATAAGAAAATGACTTTCAGTGTATAATATTACAATTGTCATTATTTTAAAACTACCCTGCATTTTATTCATTCTCAAATTATTTGATTATTTTTTTGTAATGTTGTGAATTGATTTATTCCTAAAAAAAAAAATTCTTTTTTATACACAATAAAATACTATATTTATTAATGATTTTAGTATGAGATATTAGTTGATTAAAACTAACATAACCTAAGTGTCTTAAATAAATAAATAATTTATTTCTCATAACAATTGTATATTTATTTATAAAAATTAATTTAAACAAAACATTACTATAGTAAAATAGAACCAAATTAAAATATTACTATAATGAACAAATTATTACTACCAATATTAAGTCAAATAATTTTTATAAAAATAAAATAAACAACAAAATGTACAAAAAAGGAACTTAATTTATTTCTACCATAAATGTAGAAGAAAAACACACTGTCTCGATTAGTCTGTAATAAATACATTGTTAAATATTATCACATGAAAAATATTATGAAATATTTGATTTATAAAATGATGAATCACTTTCAATATATTATTAATTATAATATGCAATTAATAGTTTTTTGTTTGAACCGATTTTGCTTGATCGGCTCATATTATATTAAAATATTAAATCCACACAAGAAATATGTATATAACAAGTATATAATAATATGTAGATTGTTAATTCCAATTCAATATTTCGATTGACGGTCTTCCCATCCTCGTATCTAGTGGTTGTTTCTTTTTCCACAAATCCAGACAGTTGTGATGGAGTTTTGACTTGCGAAACACATCGCAGGAAGAGTTGGTAGCCTTACAACGTGTAAGCTGTTCGGCGTACCGCTGGAGCAATGTGTCGTCGTCGCCGGTGGGTGCTGCCAGAAAGTCGCACCGCTGTCGCTTGTGTACGCAACAGTGTATCGGTCCCGGGTCGGTCTCGAAGTCGGGTCTCAGGTCTGTGAACGCGAGTCCTGCGCGTTCGGCGAGTATGCCCGTCACGTACAGATCGTCGATCCAAAAGTATTTTTCGTGCTCACCGATCGCCCGCAGCAGACGCGGGACGGACGCCGCCCTGGCCGCGTACAGCCAACCGGACAGGAACGGCGGGTACGCGTCACCCGCAAACTCGGCGCGGCTCACGTACCACTTGTTGCTCTCGTCCCTTATGGGTTTCGCGGCGATCACGCACCCGGCCAGATCGCGGTTGTCGGCCCGTCCCAGCACGGCGTTCAGCTTGAACACGTTCACCGCGATGTCGTCGTCCATCTTGACCATGTAGTCGGACCGCGGGCATCGTTTCGCGAACCACGTCAGGCCCATCGTGTGTTTGTACGTCAGGTTCCTGTACGCCTCCCGGAAGTTGCCCTGCACCACGTCTCCGTGCCGGGACGACTCCCGGAGCAGCCGGGCCTGCAGGTCGCCGTCACGGTCGCCTGATGACGGCAATCCGACCATGAACACATGACGGAATCCAAGCCGGTCGAGCACCGTCCGCGGATAGGACTGGCGGATAGCCCGGCGACGCTCGAAGTGGCCCACATGGCTGTGGACCACTATGGGAGTGTGGCGTCGCGGCCCTTCGCACGCGCCGCTGTCGATGACGTACTCGAAGCCATTAAGGTCCAACAACGGACGTCGCCGCCGGCCATCTGTGGTGGAGGTGGTGAGCATCGGTGACGGTCCGGGGCGCATCGGCGCGCTCCGCCGGGTGTCGCGGTCTGCGGAAAACGCGTCAAACAGCACCAGGAACGACGTGCTGACGGCGAGAAACATGAAGATTTCGTACCTCCACGACGGCGGCCGCGGCGCCATCGTCCGCCGTCACCGTCGGTGCGGCTGCTGCTGCTACGGGTCGGTGCACCGGCGCCGGTGGTGTCCGCGGTCCGCCATCGACGCGGCGCTCGTTGACGATAACGATATTATTTTTTGTTTTCCGCGTCACGTAAACGATAATCATACAATAACATTGTAATATTGTATACACGTCGCACTTCCAAGCGAGCGCGTCGATGCCGACTCAGATTTATACAGATTTTCTGTATAATCGCCGCAGCGCGTTTACTTCGCGTCATTGGAATCTCGTGAGCGACCCGTGTGTTGGTTTTCTGCGACATATTAAACATATTATTTAAAACAGCTTTCACTTAGCTAAAGACTGGAAACCCCTCCTCCCTGCCCCCCCTCACAGCCTACGCCGTTCGTTGTGTTGTTTCTAATATGTGGAGGGGGACCGGGACGTGATCGGCTGTCGACCAATACTCTCGAACCGTGTCTCGGTTCACTCGAACGTTCAAAATTAGATTCATTCGATATCATTATATCAAATGCTTATATTTTTAGTTTTTAGGTTTAGAGTAATATAATTTAGTATGTAGGTAAACGCCATAAAAAAAAAAAGAATAATATTTCAAATGTATTTATAATGGTATATCTCAATACCCCTGGGTATATTGTATATAAAATATAAATATGTGGCTTCTGTTGGAAGTCGGAACACAGTCCATGCATATCCGTTGTAATTGACCCCTAATTTTTTAGTTCCTCTGTGCGGTCGACGATAATAATCGTGGTAGGTACGTAGTACTCACGCCTTACACAGTATAATATGTCAAACATAATATTATATCTCCAAAAAAATAGTCACATGGCGTAAGGCGATCAGGTGTCCTTGGAAGCCAGGTGCAAAGCTTCGGATGATTCATTTTGAATAACCCTGTATTTAATATGTATAACACAGCAGACGGCCGCTGCAGCGACAATGAAAACAAAGTCGACCGGAAAAACTTACGAAATTATCTCATAAAACACCCACTGCAACGGGTAATC
This sequence comes from Acyrthosiphon pisum, assembly GCF_005508785.2. Lineage (NCBI taxonomy): Eukaryota > Metazoa > Arthropoda > Insecta > Hemiptera > Aphididae > Acyrthosiphon > Acyrthosiphon pisum. The sequence goes on along the minus strand of NC_042495.1, from coordinate 14,858,702 downwards.
TAGCGCTCCGTAGGTGTGTGGTGACATGCTGTTCTGTCCGCAGCAGGAAAACGTGGAATATTTGTTTCGTAACACCACCGCAGTGACTGTGTGGCGATACAAAATTAACAAACTTCATTTTTTAAATGCGAAAACTAACATTTAAAAAAAAAAATAATGTTACAAAAACTGTCAAATAAATAAATGATCTACAGTAAAAACAGGGTTGTGATTCTCATAAGTTGTAAAAATAATAAGTTTGTATCGCCATAATATATGATACTCCTTAGCCCTTATTAGAATTTAGATGGTTTCATGTCTTTAACTATTTGATATTTGAAATATCAAGGGTGGTTCTCATTTGAAAAAAAGAAGTTTGTAATCGCTACAGCCACCCCTCTCACCACATACGGCCATATCATAGACCAATAGTTACCACTTGGCACTTACCACAATAGTACAAAGGGCAATACCAGGTTTTCAGGTTTGCACTTTAACTTCTACCCTAACACATTGCCCATAATGGACAAGAGCCGCCGGGTTTAACCCCGATATGTTTTATAAGTCGGTGATTGGTCGTAGGAAAATGGTTGCCATAAGTTGTTTTCTTAGCGTCCGCTGCAGTGTTATGAACATTCCAAAAAATGAACGTTTAAACGCCACCCCAATCGTTTTTTACACCATATTTAAAATTAAAATGATGAATGAGCTAATAGCTAATAATTTTTATCTATACGATCTAGGTACCCATAGTATTTATGTGGTGTTGAAATGGAATCAAAGACATAGGCATACGC
>NC_042495.1:14856844-14857826 GCF_005508785.2 Acyrthosiphon pisum | reverse complement strand
AAAATAAGAAAATCGTAATATGAGAATTCGAGTGAATATCAAATGTTGTAAAAATATAAATTTCAAACGCTCATAAAAATTTAATTTGACTTGCTTGTGGACATTTTTTTTTTTGAAAAAGGTAGACTAACTTATGAGGAATCTTATATTACATTTTCAAATCTTAGATTTAAAAAGAAAATTTTTCATGAATTTCTAACTCAAAATTATTTCCAAATTTTCGTCATTTTTACGCATTTTGTCAATATTTGAACTTTAGATGCTTATAAAAAAAAATTGTAACTACGGATTTTTAATTTTTTTCATCTGCCTTTGAAACAATATAATAGGAACCTTCTATTAAATTTTCAAGCTTATTTAACCAACAAATAAAATTTTATTGATATTTATAGAAAAAAAAAATATAAACAACGGAAACTACAAATGTCCGTAAACAGCTTAAAATAAATCAAAATATTTGGAAAATGTTATGGTGTATAAAAAATGTTAATATACACACTAAGTCAAAATTTCATGTACCTACGGTCATTTGTTTTAGAGTTGCGCTAAAAACCAAAATCGATTTTTTCGAAAACAGATTTTGCGTAAAAATTCCCGTTTTTCCTTAATTTTTCTTTTGTTTTTCCCGTTGCTTTTGAAAACTACTGGGAAATTACTTTGAATTGATTTTGAATTGATCTATAATTACTATTATCATGACAAAATGTAAATCATATGAATTTTTCATTATTTTGAATTGTATACTTAATTTAATACTTATACTTCTATATTATAAATTAAAATAAGCATCAATGTATTTTTTTGATTAACATTTTGATATTGATATAATCGATTTTTTCGGGACGCAATTTGTGGGTTATAAAAAAAGGTATACCGAGACGCAAATAGACTATGACCCTTTTTGAATCTTTTTTTCGGAACGCAATTCACCTACTGATAATCATTTCGGATGCAAGTAGTATGCTCCCAAATTGTGTTATAA
>NC_042495.1:14851742-14856448 GCF_005508785.2 Acyrthosiphon pisum | reverse complement strand
TTAAGAAATATAGTAAATTGTAAATAAAAAGTAATAATATTTTTATGTGTTGTAATAATATATTACTCTATACTTTTATAATTATATTAAACATCACATAGGTAATAATATAACATTTATAAGCATATAGCACCTAATTAATAATACGTATTTATACATTAGTCATAATATTGGAAGTCTTAAAAATTAGGTACGTCAAATAAAAATAAATAAATAGACTTACAATATAAGTCTGCGATTACTAGATAGCAATTAATGTTTAAACTCATCAATTAAAAGTTCTCGTTCGACAAATAAAAAAAGAAGCGCATCCAATCTTTTTTGTGACATAGTATTTCTTAATTTGTTTTTTATAATGCTGAGTTTTGAAAAACTACGTTCACAGCTACAGCTATAGTCACTGGAATTATCGCAAACATTTTAAGACAATTAAAAAAATGCTTAATACTGTTTTAACCAATCGAGCTATTTATGTACAGAACCTGAGTTTGTACCTTTATTTGGTGTATCTTCTTGGTGTATTGATAAAATAGTATTATCATTTTTCATTTGAATAACATTGAACATTTATATTTTAATTTAATAATAAACTCAATAGTCAATATGTTCAAAATTATTCATTCTATGTATATACCTTTCAAATAAATATCTACCAGCCCACTAAATCCAAAATAAATTGTCAGGTGCAGCGAAAGCAGCATTCGCTGCACCCGTGCGCACGCCTGTGGATACACCTAAGTGTGTTATAAATAATTAGTGTAAGCCACTGTCTAAGATCAAAAATCTTAATATTTTAACTATCAACTATCTAACCTATAACCATGCAGGTGTACGAACTAGTTACTAGTGTACTATTATTATGCAAGTATTCTAATGAATGTAAATTTATCGGGAAAATAGGTTGGTACCTTCCAAAGGAAAGGTCAGTAAATCATAATTTACGTAAAATTAGCTTAAAGTTATAAAAATAGCATATTGAAATGTCGTCGTGTACCACTTGTACAACTGTACACAACCGTTATAATATGCGTTGCGCACAATTTATTTCTATTACAATTTTCAATTGCCATTAATCATTTTATGTCGTATATGCACGCAGCTACACGAGAACACATTACCAAAAACCAGTTTAAATTTGTCCCGATTAATCATTTGTCGTCCTCCGGTAGGTATTCGCACGCGTCTTATTACTTGTAAAACTATTCACATGACATATTCGTTTAATGTCATTAAACTCACTAGTGGCGAACACTTAAAAAATCGCGAAGTGAGTAGGTACCCATTTCAGACACTACCGACTAGCAGCACAAGGTTCAGAGTTTGTCAGGCAAACCCACGGGATAAAATTACAATTATTATTATCGCGCCGAATACTTAACCCATGTCCAACCGGCCAACTCCCTGGAGTCCAGACTCCAGTTAAAGGATAACACCGCACTGCAATAATTATAATCAGACATGTGACGAGGGATAAGGGACTCGTGAAATAAGCATTAGTATAGTAGCCTACTATTAGTACGTAGATTTGTAACGACAATGCGGAACGGTTCACATATATTATCAACTTCCTCAAACATTTTAATCGTGGATGCATAACTACTTAACTCCTTATATTGTCGATTAGTATATTTTACATCGATAAAATTACATATGGTTATTAAAAATTATAAAACACGATTAACGAATAGCTATAAATTAATATAAGTACCTAAGTTATTTTTAGATACCTACTAAAAAAACATGAAGATTGAAAAATGTTTTTAAAAAAAATTAAACGATATATAATATGTACCTAATTAATATTTTTAGGACAGTAAAAATGCTTAGATTTTCTCCTACAGTAGGTATTTTTACTGATAGGAAAGTGAGTGTAGTTGGTACTTTAGGGGGTAAAAAGTAAAAAAAATCATAATAGTTTTCGAAAGCGCAGAGAAAAAGAAAAGAAAAATTAAGTTAAAAAGGGAATTTTTACGCAAAATCGGTTTTCGACCAAAAAGATTTTGGTTATGGTATAACTCTAAAACAAATGACCATAAATACATGAAATTTTCACTGGTTGTTCATATTAGCATTTTATGTATGCGATTAAATTTTCAAAAAATACTGATTTGTTTTGAACTATTTAACGATATTTTCAGTTTCCAATTTTTTCAATTTTTTTTCTATGAATGTCAATAAAGTTTATTGGGTAAAAAAGCTTCAAAGCTTAATACAAGGCTCTTAATATAATGTTACAATGACATTTGAAAATATTAAAAATCAAGTCACAATTTTGTTTTATAAGCAAGTAGTTTGAATTATGTCAAAATGCGTAAAAATCACGAAAATGTGCAAATTATTTTGAGATTTTGAAATGTAATACAAGATTCATTATAAGGTTATTTACATTTATCAAAAAAAAAAAAATGTCTATAAGAAAGTCAAATTAAATTTTTATGAGCGTTTGAAGTTATATTTTTAGTTATATTTTTACAACATTGGATATTCACTTGATTTCTCGTGTAGCGATTTTTTTATTTTGTTGTAATTCAAAAACGAATAACTGTGGACACTTAAAATTGTACTGTACTTATATACAGTACAGCAATGCGACATCTATTTACCCACCTTTTTAATTTTGATCGTACCAAAAAGAATCTTGACGGTTAAAAATGTTGTATATAGGTACTTAAAAATATTATCTTGCTCAATTCAACCTATTCAATTTAAGATTTAAGTATTTTATGGCTTATACCTATCTATTATAATGCATACTGTGACATTAATAGGTCTCTATTATATATAATGTCTAATCTAAATAATGTATGCATGCGCATACGTTGCAGTATTATATTATTTAAATGGTATAATACGCGATTTCGCTTTAGTCCTTGCGCGATAAACTTATCGGCTGACCTTGCCAAACACCGTTTTGTACTTATTAAGTATAATATACTTGTCAAGTATTTTGGTTTCTAAAAATGAAATCAATTTTATTGAGAGGATTTATCACCACTTGTGTAAGGGTGACAACTGACGATGATGTCATATTATGTGACTGTCAGTATATAGTATATTCATACAATTTCGTATGAGAATGACATTATCGTCATTAATCATGGCGGATAAATAATGTTCAAGCTTAATATTATTCTGCTGTTTAACGTTCAAAAATTAATTTAATATGTAAATAGATACAATTGATATGGGAGCACGTGGTGGTGTTGTGTGTACGATGTCAGTATGGTCACTAGGCAGTGTGCTTGTGTGTTCTGTAACTTTCTATGTAGTATAATATGTGTAGAACGTGATAATTTGGAGATTGCCGTTGAAAGACCCGTGGGGACGACGCCACGCCGAAAACTTTGGATGTATTCACCCTGTGTGTTGCGCACTCTCTCTCACTCTCACATACACACACACAATATATATATATATATATTAAAGTTTAAAATTTCCAACGGCTCCAACCTATTTATCTCTAAAAGCCAATGACATATATACAATTATAGTAAAAAATGTTATCAGCACAGACTCGTGAGGTTTATCGGCTGAAATGTTTACTCTTCGAGGTTGTTATTGGTGCGATATAACTTATTATTATGTTATTATACAGTATATTGTATTATTATGCATTGTTGGCTATTGCTATAATGATACGTAGTTGCTAATAAATAAGCGTGGAAAATATTATTTTCTAAATATCTATCTAAATATTCTAAATGCATCTAATACAGGAACGTACTTATTTAATTTTTTTCAATGTTGTAGACTTATTATACTATTTATTATTTAGTACGTATAATGATATATTACAAATTATAATCCGTCAACCGAGACAATATTTTTACCTTTATATATTACGTTATAATAATTACAGCGCTTTGATTAAATTTGAATTTACTTATATATTATATTATATTTTCTATTGACGATTGGAAAGTTCCTACAATTTATTCGAAATTATAACACCAGATTAATTGTTTTATTAGTTCGTGATTCATGAAAAGTTCTGTAACAAATGGTAATTTCAAAACAATATTTTGTTCCCCTGACAGTAGTGTAATAACTCAAAAAAAAAGAGGAAGGAATGGAATGTATAAGATAATAATATAAATATAAATAAGACGCCTGTCAATAGTTATATTAGAATTACCTGATTTAAGCTATTACCTTCCTCCTGATCGTCGGAGGGCTCTTGAGGTCGTGATTCGAGAATATGATCAAATACACCGTACAGTAAGGTTGTAAGCAAATGATTTTACTGCGTGATACCAGCGATCAACACAAATTATTGTACCAAAAGTCTTACCTGACTCGCAGCCGTCCCTGGGCTATGCTGTATCAGTTTTAGGTGACACGAAATAATATTTAAAATTAAACAACTCGAAATAACAAACACGCACTGATTATTGCTCAACACAAGGAGTCCAGTTGCCGCTCGTAGAATTCGGTGTAGAAAAGTTGTGGTTTGGATGCTGTTTGCCGTCTGGTGCTCATGCACTCGAGAGGGATTGTTGACGAGATGACTGGTGCTCGTGCACTCTGTGGCTGGTGCTCATGCACTACTGAGAGGTACCATATACGGCTATGCGGACCAGAGAGTGTTAGGCGGATTTTTCAAAGGGTTATCGCGAGCCTCGAAACTAGGTCGTCCTTTGGCTGTAGATACCCCCTTTACCCTTCCTTTTGTATAAGAAAGTAACACTCTTTGCTCTTACCATTAT
>NC_042495.1:14848287-14850965 GCF_005508785.2 Acyrthosiphon pisum | reverse complement strand
TACAGTAGACACGTGGTGAAATAAAATTGCAGTGTTATTTTTTATTAAATACATTACCTAGGTATGTTCTTTTAATATATTTTAGTTTCAGACGAATTTACCATAGTTATTAATTTTTAAGATTAAAATTAAAATTAACGATAAATTGCTTATTATATAATTAGTAGGTTTTTATTGGTGTAAAAACTTCAATTTATTTACAATTCATACATACAAGTAAAATACAACTATGATACTTGACTGCATAAACTGAAAATAAGAATTTTCAATTAATTATTAACCAATAAAAAAAGATAACTGGAGTTAAACCAGTTAGGATAATATATTTTTTACGTGACCTTAATAATTAACATTAGTTTTAAATAGATATTTATTTTCGAATTCCAATCTTTTTGCTTTGCACAGTAGTAGGTCCGTGATGCTTAAAATCGATAAAAACTTTCATAATTTTGTTTGTATTATTAATAACACTATTATGTTGCAAGTAAAAATCTATTTAATGATCTATTGTTTATGCATATAGTTATAGACACTTATAGTATACATATACTATATAGACGTATATAGCACCAACTTATAGGCTATAATATGATATAGGTATACCTAGTATACATACTATAGTTTTTTTTCTCAAAGTCCTGTATATTTTGTTTCCCTTTCAATAGATTAACAATAAAATATTATTACGATCTAAATAGTAAATAATGTATAATATATATTAATATTGTATATCTACGTCATAATGAGTACCTATACTATTTGTCATTTGATTCTGTTTGATACACAAAGCATAATAGCATTATATATACCTACAATATGCTGTATAGAATGTATTTATGTAGATATATAAATATAATATCATTATGTATTACCTGCTAAAAATATTAAAACTATCGTGTGAGGAAGGGAATTTTGTGTTACTTGTTTTATTTTTATAATATTATTTGCGAGCGTATCAGTGTAATAGTGTATGGCTGTGTGTATCTAATATACCTATACAGTAGTGCAGTGTATTTATTTAATATGTTTTAATACTTTATATAGATATTTATTGGTTACTAATAAAGAAAGTGTCTTCCATTTCAGATAAAAATATATCATAAATCAATATTAAAGTAGATTTATAGGTTATAACGTATAATACTAAAATTATTACAAAATTGAAAATACAAATACATTTTAGATAATGGCCCCTCGCTGTCGGATAACTGATCAATAACAATAAAAAATAAATATCTGTTCGTTCATCGACTCCAAATTCCAATTCATTTGGAAATCTGACTTGAAAACTATACACTTGCATCCGTATAGGCGCAACTAGACCTATATTTTTGAGGGTGCACAAATTATAAAGAATTCCCAGACCCCCGGACCCATACTCTATGTACAGGCTATAACAGGAAGATCTGACAAAAAAAAATTATGCTACTTGAGCGTATGATAAATATTGTGGAAAAAATATTTTGAAAAAAGTTATTACATTCTAAATTAATTTACTCAAAAAAATATTGATATTTTAAAATATTCTAAAAAATTAACTACTTGACTTAGATAAATGTTTTTATTACCATTAAAATTATTCTTATTATCAGATTCACAAATTGGCTATTTTAAATTTTTCCAATAAATTCAAAATTTTTATTTTCAGTATTTAAAAATAAAAATATTTTTTTTATATTATACGTGTAGCGCAAAAGACTGTAAAAATATATAAAAAATATATAAAAATAATTAAAAATATTGATTTCAACAAAAGTTATTTCATCTAGTCGTCTTGTTAATATCTGTAGATTGAGGGGATGCCACACTTGCATGTGTTGTCTCCGTCTTTTAAATGTACAACATAGCAAAAAGTGTTTTGCGTGGGACAATTTTTCTCTCACCGTATTTGTTTTAGACTACACAATTTTCACAACACGTACAGAAGAACTTTATCTGTGCAACAACGTTTTTTTTTAATAGCACTATCCAATCATTTTTTATAAGCAAATGAAAAAATACAAAATGTTTAGAAGCCAATAACTTTTATTGTATTTATGTTATCTAAAATATAGGATTGTTTTATAAATTATGATAATTAATTATAAACAAGGAAACAATGAAAACGTGCTCACATTCATGGGCAGTCTTTTATCCTGCCAAAGATAAAGAGAAATATCGTTATCCTGTTTTCTAAGTTATTTTGTTGAATATTATTAGGTATGATCAATGCTACACAAATAAGTAAAAACAACATAACTATGACCTGTTCTATACAACATAAAATACCTACCTAAGCTAAAGATTATTTGTTATACTGTTATAGCAGGGAATGTTGGAACCATAGACCTATAAACTAAGTTTTTATTAATTTAGTTTATAGGTCTATGGTTGGAACATAATAGTGAATTAGTGAAGTACTCACTTAGTCACTTATTATGTTCCTCAATATACTCTAAGGTACAACTTTTTTATATTTATTGATAATTTTTACTTCAAAATAATCAAAATATTATAGATTAAGTATTTTATATTTTGGGGGTGCACATTTTAAACTCAGGGGTGCACAAGTACCCTGTGCACCCCCCTAGTTGCGCCAATGTGCATCCGCATTGCAGATAGTATGGTATAATACCATTATTTATTTTTTATTTTATCGCATAACCAACAGTGACTCATTAAAAAAAGTATGCATTTTT
>NC_042495.1:14800955-14848237 GCF_005508785.2 Acyrthosiphon pisum | reverse complement strand
AGCTTTTTTATCCAACAAATAAAATTTTATTGATATTTTTAGAAAAAAAACTAAAAAAAAATGGAAAATGAAAATGTCCATAAAGAGCTCAAAATAAATCAAAATATTTTGAAAATGTTATGGTGTATAGAAAATGCTAAGATAAACATTCAGTCAAAATTTCATATATCTACGCGGTCATTTTTTTTAAAGTTACACCAAAAACCAAAATCGATTTTCTCGAAAACAGATTTTGCGTAAAAATTCCCGTTTTTCCTTAATTTTTCTTTTGTTTTTCACGGCGCTTTTGAAAACTATTGGAAAAATTTTACTTTTGACCCCCCAAAGTACCAACTAGATTCACTTTCCTATCAGAAAAGGTACTGTTGAAGAAAATCCAAGCACTTTTACTGTCCTAAAACGTGATGACAGACACAAAAATAAAAAAAAAAATAAAAAAAAAAAATAAAAAAACACACATCATTGTAAAATTAATACATTCATCGTTCCACTCAGAATCTAAAACAAATAGTACCTTCATTGAAATAAACAATGTTTATATTTTATACAACAATTCATAAAATTATTTAATGAAATGATAAAATTCAAAATTGAAACATTTTTGGGAAGATTTTATAGGTTTAATGGGAATTATTAAAATATAATATTAATTATAATTAGTTATTCCTTAATAACTGTGTCCCCTGCAGGATCAGCGGTTGTTCTCAGCCTTTTTAAAGAGATGATTCAACTCTGCAGAATTAAAATTCAATTTTATTTTTTACGATACTAACAAATATTTTTGCATAGGTTTTCAAGATTTTATTGACGAGTAAATTTGGTTCACTGTGATTTTATTGCAGGAGAACATTTGCTGCATGGTGTTAAGTTCAATAATTTATGAACCATTATGGTTCAATAAACAATCGACTGTTCAAGTACCGATCACCTATTAAAATTGTTTGGTTCTCAGTGGGTTCAAAAAACTAAAAGGTGCTGGTGTACCTATGATGGTTAGGTTCTATCTTCTATGTTCAGTTCATGAACCTCGACAGACGACAGTCGACGCTTCGACGGTTCAATTAACGTTCATAAGTTCAAAAATCGACTACCAATTTTATTATTTACGTACGTTCTTGGTTGGTTAAACCGTTCGACCTCGGCACCTCGCAAACGACCATAAAAAGTGGTTGAATAGTTCAATGTTCAATTATGAATTATTGGACCAGTTGCATCATGTCCGCCTTGGAAAACGCATCCACTGAGACACTCTTCTAAACTAACCTATTGTCTCCCAAAGTTCAAACTTTATTCTAATATTTAGTACCTATTGTAGCTATTGAATCAACTCACTTACTATTACAAGTTCATATTATTTAACTCCAATTTTTTCTGTGAAAATGGCCTCTTCACTAGGTATATTAGTATACCTATTACCGTTAGAAACCTCAACGGCTAAACCGTGAAATTGTTGACAGTCGCCGATATGTCAAAAGCATATACCTATAACCTATCATATATGACATATAATAAATATTATAATGTAATAATAATAATAAATTGTAATAAAAAATTTATTTTTTGAAACTTAAAAGTTGAAATACATATTTAGTTAATAATTAATATTAATATTAGTAGGTATAGATAAATATGAATTATAGAAAAAATAAGAATAACAATTCATTTAATTGAAATAAATAAAAATATTAGTAGTATATAGGTTGGACTGTTAGAGGTACCTATAAATATACCTAGTTTCAACTTCTAACAATTAAAGGTTTTTAGCTGTAAAATTAAGAAAGTGAGTAAAGTTTGTGTCACTCTACTGTACAGAATATAGGTTACAAATGGGTCACTGTAATGGATGGTGTTAAATTTGAAGAAAATTAATGAAGAAAATCAAAGCAATTTTTCTGCCCCAAACTGTGATGATATACAAAAAAAAATTTTTTTAAAAACAGATTTTATTGTTCCGCTCAGAATATAAGACAAAATATTTTGAAAATTTTTCGTTATATAGAAAATGTTAATATTACAATAATACACTCGGTGAAAATTGAATGTATCTACGGTTATTTTTCTAGAGTTTAACAAAAAGTCGAAATCGATTTTGTCAAAAACTAGTTTTGCGTTCTACATTTTATCTATAATTTTTTTTTACTTTTTCCGACGTTTTTTTGTTTATTTAATTTAATAAATTATGGCATACAGCTTTTATTGTTTTTATTAAATACTAGGATATTTTTGCATAAACATGATACATATTATAATTTAAAAATACGATTTTACAAAATAAATGTATCACAGTTCGCCTGAGACATTCATTTTCTTAGACTTTAGAGGATCAGCCTCTATAGGTATGTGCTATATCTTTCGAGTTATTACTTATATTATACCTATACTAACGGTACTCGAAATCCAATTTTAGATAATAGCGTTGACCGTTGGATCAATGGACCCAGAAACTATATTAATTAAAAACATAACACCAGCATCATCCCTCTTCAGATCCTACACCTATACGACTTTCTAATGTTGATATTCTAAGTGCGGACTAGACGGGTTAGACAAATCATGTATATCTTACAAGTTGAGTTTAAATATAAAAAGGTAAACAAGTGGTTAAAACACTCTGTTGTAGGGATATATAGACGAGTCACTGCAATGGATGTGTTACATTTTAAATTCAATGATTTAAATGCTTCAATGCTTCAATGCTTCAACCGTTATCAAAAACCAAACTTTCGGTGCAAACGTGACAAAAAGTATATTTCATGATATTATTGTGTTTAAAGCAATTCATTTTACTCCTATATAATAGCCAATAGGCATATAGGAATTAGACAATTAGGGATTAGCGTACCACAGTCCGCAGTAGTTTTAATTAATTTTTTCCGATATAATTGGGTTTTAAAATGTCATTGTTTGTATAAATTATAATTATATAGCTACTTTTATACTTTTATAGTTTCAAGTACTCACAAACAATAAAAATGAAATCGATATTCATTTACATACATACCTACTTATCTAATTTTGACTTTTGTCCACATTTTAACTTGAATTCAAGTGGACACTTATTAAGTGTCTATAAAAAAAAACACTGTGTTTATATGTTTAGATTTTTTGGTTTCATTAGGTATTAACCACATATTAGAAACTTTGTTTTATATTTTCAATCCTTAACTACAAAAATGTACATAAAATACTTATAAAAAAAGTCATGTCTATACCCTGTTCAAAATAAGAAGCACGCATAGACGGTCACAGGCAAAATTGTTTTTTTTTATGCAAATCTATGTGCTTCTTATTTTGAACAGGGTATATGAATCTTCAATATTTCTCAACTGTTACTTTAACAATTCAAGAAAAACATTGTATTAACATTTCAATTATTTCGACACAACGCAAAAAAATGTTGACATTTTTAGGATAAAAAATGAAAAATTGAAAATGTCTATAAATAACTCAATAAGACATAATAGTGTCATGTACTGAAAATGATAAAACAAACGATTGGTGAAAATTTCAAGTAGGTACCTACTGTTATTTGAATTACAACAAAATAGGAAATTAGTTGAAATTATAATTAATTCTATATAGAATATTATGATAATTTACGGGTGTATAATGAATATAAGTTACCCATGTCTAACTTCACTTCACATAAAAAATTATTTGACTCTCCAGTAAACTCTTTTCTTGTAAATAATGTAGGAAAACTTACGGAAAATCTTGTATTACATTTACAAACTTTAGATATAAATAGAAAAATACAAATCGAAATTTTCGCATGCTAATTAATAGCTCAAAAAGAGTCAAAATATTTTGAAAATATTTTGGTACATAGAAAATGTGAATATATAAATATATTCAGTGGCATTTTCATATATCTGCAAGCACAAAATATACAAATATATCCAAAATATATACAATATACGTATTATAAATTATTTATAATACATTACTGAACATGATAATAAAATACATTAATTTACTAAATATTATGATGACCTATATATATAACAACTCAAATTAACCTTGATTTTTATATACAATTTAGATATGATAAAAAATATTCTCTTGATTGATGAATGGCGATGGACTATAGTCTATAGACTATCTAAAGAGTATAGTTAGTGGCGTAATTTCAGTTTTAAACTATGAGGGGAGGCAAGTTTTGGCCAGCTCAAAGAAATAACTTATGTTATATTTTTATCAAATTACTATTCCTACCTTACCTACATATTTTATCAATGTAAATATTATATTACTCTGAATATGTTTCACTCCAATCGTTACAACCATTTTCATTCGCTAGGTAGGTAACAATATAATTTCCAAATATATATTAAAGTACTCTTTAATGCGAAAAACAAGAAACAAGATTTTACTATGTAAATAGAATAATTTTATTAGATCATAATTTGATGGCAATTTTTTAAACAATTTTGATAATAATTATGCCGAAAAAATGAGATACAATACATCTAAAGTTGTAAAAAACAATAGATAAATATAATTATTTTAAAGAAACGTGATGGCGAGTGGGTGGTGATGCAGATAATGATGGCCACTGGTCACCTCTATACAGTTCTCACGGCCAGTCCTACGGGGCGGATAATAGAGTCGCGGGCGCGTTTGCTTTGGACGCGAAGACGACTTACCTTTTTTTTTTTAATCTTTATTTTTTAAAAACCTTACATAATTGTTTAAAAATAATTTAATAACAAGAAGTGATATATATAATATATTATAAATTTATATTAACGTAATTATTTATTAAATTATTAATCATTTTATGTAGTCCCCGTGATGCGTTCATGTCTTGTTTATATTTTATGTGACTTATTTAATATCATACATTTTATCATTATGTATATAATTTATATACATAATATATTTTAACTTATTTTCTGTTCTATGTACCTAGGTAATGGAGAAACGCATTCATTAACTTATTATCTACTTTAGCAATGTCGTAGCGATTCAAATGTCTACAATGAATAAGTCTGTTATTGTCTAATGATTTCTATTTTTTCAATATTTACCTCGTATTGCTTTGTAAGTAGATACGCCATTTGTTATTTTTGTAATTGTCTTCATTATATAGGTAACAGACATTGAATTTGCATTTAAAATAATATTTTTAATTTCTTGTATGAATTAACTTTTAAAAATAAAATTATTTTCAACTGCAGTCGTTTTTTATTGTGTAATTTTACTAATAAACTTTGAAATTCTGCAGCGTATAGTCCGGAATCCGGATTTAAGTCTGTTGAAGTTATATACTTTTGAAAAACGCAGTAGGTGTCTACAATATTGTAAAATCGTTTACAAACGTTTCGAATTTATCAAACGCTCATAAAAATTTATTTTGTCTTTCTTATAGACATTTTTTTTTGTTAAAGGTATATAATCTTATAAGGAATCTTGTATTACATTTTAAAATCTTAGATTTAAAAAGAAAAAAATGTATGAATTCTCAACTCGAAATAATTTACTAATTTTCGTGATTTTTCAGTATTTTGTCAAGATTTGAACTTTAAACACATATAAAAAAAAATGTGACTAAGGATTTTTAATATTTTTTCAAATGTCATTATTACAATATAGTAGAAGCCTTGTATTAAAATGTCAAGCTTTTTTACTCAACAAATAATTGACATCCATCTATGCATAGAAAAAAAGACTAATAAAATTGGAAACTGAAAATGTTCCTAAACAGTTCAAAGCAAATCAAAATATTTTTAAAATTTTATCGTGTATAGAAAATGCAAATATAAGCAACCATTGAATATTTCATGAGTATACGTTCATTTGTTTTAAAGTTACACTAAAAACCAATTCGATTTTTAGATTCGAACCAAAAATCGATTTTGCGTAAAAATTCCCGGCGCTTTTAAAACTATTGGGAATTTTAAAATTTGACCTCTCGAATGCACCAAATAGATTCACTTTCCCATCGAACAAGATACTGTTTAAGAAAATCGAAATAGTTTTACTGCCCCAAACTGTGATGACAGACACAAAAATAAAAAAAAACACACATCATTGTAAAATCAATACATTAATTAAATCAATACATTCATCGCTCCGCTCAGAATCTAAAGTAAAATACATTATGACCTATTTTGAACCAAAAAAACAAAACGCTTAACCATACAATATTTGATATGTACATCCATGCATAAAATGTGTTAACACTAAACAGTCCTAATGATCTGTAAAAAATGGGGGGGGGGAATTTAAATAATTTCAATTATTGCAGCTTTTCAAATATTATATTAAGGGAACCAATAATTCCTTCGTAATAACTTTAGAATCAATTCGGATACCAGGATACATCGATATATTATAATGGTATTAATTGTACAACCTAAATTATCTAATTAACCGACCCACACTACCCAGTACCCACCTACCTAAAATGTTAGGTGGTTCAAATGCAACACGTTAAGTAGTTAAGTGCATACTATAAGTTATAACCAATAAATAATTATTTTAATAATATGCTAATCGCTAATGTATTGAAATATTCTTACATAATAACTAATAAGTATTAATATAGTTGTAGGTAGGTACAATTAATGGTCAAATGGTCCATCAATAAAATTAAAACATATAAGTGACGTGTAGCAGACGACTATTAAGATCAAATTTATTGTCGATATCGGCATCTACTCAATGCTATTCGCATCAGGGTTTATATTATATTTCATTGGACACAGACACACAGTAGAACCTGAGGTTTTTTTTTTAGTTATTACTGCAGCTGCCGTTATTACTTATTTCTGAGGTAAAGCCGCCGCTACAGGCCTACACGCCTATTATAATATAGGAACCTACTCCAGCCTATAGTATGGTGCTGACGTTGCAGGGTCACTGCAGGTAGGTACTGTGTCGTTTGCAGTATTGTAGTGACGATTAATATACTTATTGTACCAATTCGACGAGTACCTATTATATAATTTGTTCGACAAAATGCGAGTTTCTACCAATAAACATCACTGGTAATAATTTTATATTATGTACGCGATTCATCGTTTTCCGCTGCTGAAATTCTTGGTCACCGTCATACATAATATTATATTGCAGGCTCATCGGCAGGGGGCCAATGTGCCATATGACATGGACATAAAAATATGTACGTGCGATAGGGGACGGAGAACATATTATTATCTAAGGCAGTGCGCACGGGGGGTGAGTCTGAGTGAGAGTCTCGCACACAGGTGTGCGTCGGCGTCGCGTTTATAATATTATACTTATATGTATACTGCTGCAACCGAAACCACGTAGGAATACGGCGGCGTAGGAACTTTGACGGAATTGGGTCAGTCGGCCATCGATCGGCTTCGGTTGCGGCCTAGTGGCGTACATTATATGCATATAATAACGTGCGCCACATTGGGTACAATATCTAATTGTTATACAATTATAGGAATTATCAATGTCGCGTATGTAGTCGTAGTTGAAACTTGAAAACGTGGGGATAACAATATCATGTCGACGACCCCCAAGAAACAGAATCGGGAAAAGAGAAAAAGGAATTTCTTTTATTTGGAGTCTTTTATTAGCTGGTGTCCGGCAGCAGGCTGCCGCCGAGACGATCGAAGAAGACTTGGCGGGGGGCCTCCCCGCATAATATTTCGTCTGAGTCTGAGTCAAAAGCCGCGCTAAACCGGCTCGGCAGCAGCGGCTGACGACGACGTCCCTGCGCGCGTCAACACGACGACCAGTCGGAGCACGGCAGCAGTGCGTGCGCCGCGCACTACAGGTTCTAACCGTTCGATCCGCTCGTCGCGGTAACACTGTCTCGTGCGCGCGCTACGAAATCGTAGCGCGTTTTACTATAATAACAACAGACACACACATATATACATGTGCAATATATTATACCGTACGCACTACTACAACAACTACTATATACTAGTATTACGTACTACGCGCATACTACGGCCGGCGTTTACGTTACCACCACGCACGGTCGACGGGTGGTCGGCAGGTGTCGGGCAGGCGGCGTGCGGCGGGCGCGTGGGAGTGCGAGCGAGACGGACCGACACCGCGGTCCACGTTCTGGGATCTATCCGTCCTTCGCACACACCGCTCTCGCCGCTTTGTGTTGCGGCCGTCGCCGTTCCAATCAATTGTGAAACAACAGCGCCCCGCGCGCCACCCCGCACCGACCGCGTGTGTACCGCGGTACGCGCGCGCGCGCCTCACGCACACACACACGAACACGACGACGACGACGACCGCGGCCGGGCCCCGTCTCGAGTTTAGTACCGCTGCCGTAGAGACTTCACGTACGCGCATAGGCTCCGTGCGCGTTTGACAGCGACACCACCGCCGCCGCCGCCTCAGACGTAGCGCGCGCGCGCTCTCCATCCGTTTTACCCTCCGAGTATTTTTTCTTCTCTCGTTTCTCCCGTATTATCATCGCCGTCGGTTCTCGGCGCTTCTCACGTTCTGCCGCTTCTCACGTTCTGCCGCCGCCGAGTAGGATTTTTAATATTATTATTTTCGTTTCTCCGCCGCCGCCGTCGTTTTCGGGATTCGCGCGTCTCTACCGCCGTGCGTATTATACAGTGTTTAATATTTGATTACGATAAATATTATAATAATAATATGTCGTAATCGAAAATAATATGTAAATCCGACGCCGTCGTTTTTTTTTTTTTTTTTTTTACCGAAATCGTTTTCGTCGACGCACTATCAATAATATAATACCATCATTACGCGATAGTTGGCGCCTCGCCGTACATGCCAATCGTATCGGTACGCGGATCGTCGCTCGGTATGCCGTCGATACTGCGGGGTTGCTGCGACCGGACAACAGCGGACCACCATCGTCTCGTCGTCACCGGCGACGGCTGCCCGCCCGCCGTCATTTCGGCCGACCGACAGCGATCGTAGATTCTTCGCGGCGTCGTCCACATCGGGTAATTAACAAGCCAAACCGAGCGATTGCGATAATGACGGGGGGTCGTCTACGGGTGTTTCTGCGACCCGCTGTAGCGCTCGCCCGTCCGCGATCTCTTCGGCGGTTTATCGCCCGAAAAGTAACCCGTTGGTCATTAGCAATCGCACTAATTACTAATTATCCCGTTTGCGTGCGAGTGTGTGTGTGTGTGTGTGCGTCCGCGAGCTCATAGTATTCGATTCATTCATCCTTTGTTCCCGGAGGCCAATACACCTCGACTTCTAATCATCTGTTGCGCTAGTGCGGCGCGTTCAGTGATAACACATTTTTCACTACTCGGGAGCTGCTGCTGCTAGTGATAAACGACCGACTAGAAATTCGCTAGACTAAACCGGTTTAAAATTATCCCACATTATCCCGCACCGGGATAATGAACCATGTAAATGATATGGTGCAAACATCCCGGTGCATTATTTTTCACACCGGTTTAGTCTAGCGAATTTCTAGCGAGTCTCGTACAGTCACACTGCTCACAAATATTTGTGGAACATAACTATTATAGGATACGATTTGAGATTACGCTCACTTATTTTGGGTACGTCATGTCCAGATTTCGTGCGGGTTTTCTCTCGGAATATCACGATGATACATCGCAAGTGCTGCAATTATGCCACCACTTGCCAGCATTTTCATCCAAAAAATATTCCCCCCTCCCCCACCACTGTGACGGCGACCACAACATAATATTATTTTCCTGTTTGGTTATTTTGTGACAAACTACAACACCACACGACGTCTGCTGACCACTGTTCGCTTTCAGACGTTTCAATATTTCATATTAATTAAAATGGGTTAAAATGATTCACAATCCACTTAGGGTAGGTAGTGTTTGTTTACTTTTGGTTATACCCTTGTACCCATTGGTATTGCGACTCGTAGGCGTCATAGATGCATA
Source organism: Acyrthosiphon pisum (assembly GCF_005508785.2). NCBI lineage: Eukaryota > Metazoa > Arthropoda > Insecta > Hemiptera > Aphididae > Acyrthosiphon > Acyrthosiphon pisum. The sequence goes on along the minus strand of NC_042495.1, from coordinate 14,838,380 downwards.
ATAATGTCAATCTCTATTTTCTACTGCCAACGATTGGCCATGACCGTTCTGTGTTTTTAGTCGTTATTAATTTATATCAGTGTCGCGTCAGTCTATATATTATTATGTGTTCAGTCGATCAGGTATTTTATATATTTGGCCATTTAATATGGGCCCACTAATGTATGTTTTTAACTAAACATATTATACAAAAGTGTTGTATTACTTATATCGCACCAAGTACTTAATATGATGCCGACACACTGTTTTCCCTATGACCCACAAGCAACATAGCAATTTTGAGTTCAACACAACCAACCGTACCTACCTAGTAGGTATTTGAGCGAATCGACCCACTATCAAATTTAAAGCTAAGAACGTTATCCGTGTTCTTGCTTTGGATTTTTTTCTAATATTTCAATTTTAAAGAAAGATATAGGTAATCATTTTTAAATTGTTACATTTTACATCGTCATAAAAAATTGGAATATCATAAACAAACCAACGCAAAAACAGATAATGTACTAGAAGTTTGATAATAGGTCAATCCACTCTAATCCTAAAGGCAACAACACTTGTTGGCTGTGTGGAATGCAAATTTGCTATGTTTTGCGAGTGAATCAGCAGAGAACACAAACAGTGCTGTGACATCCTCTAAATATTTATTAGTTATTTCATAGCAATATCACTTGGCAACTTGTTTACCTTAATTTTGATTTTTAGTATTAAATAGGTAGTTAAATATAGGTAGGTAGGCACATATTAAATAGTTCAATCCTAAACATTTTAAAAATTATGTTGGACAACAAATTCAGCTTTAGATAGTAATATTCAATGAATATATTATTAGGTAGGTACTGAATTAGATTGTTTTCAACTTTTACAATTAATGTTGCAAGGTCAGTTTATTTTGATTTATTTTTATAGTTTACCAGTTCACCTATATAGTTAATAAAAACAAACAAATCAAATTATTTATAAAATTATTCTAACAAGTTTTTTTATGTTTATATAGGTACCTAACTAAATAAACTCAATAAACCCAAAAAAAAGAAATAACCTGCGTAAATTAATTTTAAATTACCGATTTTTAAATAGGTTTGTATTAGATTTAATATTACCTACACTGATTCTTTTTTTACTGCTATATTAGTACATTAGTACATAGGTAAACATATATAAAATTGCTTAATGTAATCCCTCCCATTGAAAATATCTGTGTACGCCACTGCTACGAGCTATTGAAAGTGCCATCGTTTATATCCTATGAATTTTTTTCTAACTATTTAATTAAGTATAGTGTAATACATTTATTCAATATATAAGTAAAAATAACATACTTTTATAGTACATAAAACATAGTTCTTTAATTATTTACTCACTATTATCGTAAGATATATTATTATGTTGCAGTAATTATCTATATTAATCATACTTTATAGGCTATACCTACTTAACTATTTGGTAAATTTCAACAATTAAGAAAATGGGATTCAATTTTTATTTTAAATAAGTACCTTAATACAATTAAAATATACACCAAATGTGTTTCAATACTAACTAATAAAATACTGGGTAAAATACGACTTAAAAATTTAAAATAATTAGGTAGATCTAAACATTTAATAATTATTCGAGTTAATGTATTAATGTAATTATATAGTGTTTGTTAAAGGTACCGGGACATTAATAATTATAATAAACATTTATAATAAATACAATATCTGCTGACTGCTTCTTAAGTGTATTTTATATTATTTTTAATACTTATTTTTTTTTTTTTATAGATTTGGAGAGATGAGAAATTGCGGACAGACATACCCTAAAATAAGCCCATTGATGAATCCTCATGACAACATGGACCTAGTCAACTGCCATTCCAATATCACAGTCAATGTTAACAACAACAATAACCAAACTACAGTTAAAAAATTACCAAAGAAACGAAAATTTGATTTATCTCAACTTGAAGAATGTGATCCTGTGTCTGACCCTCTTTTACCCGTTCAAAAACAATGCAATACCAGTTGTGTAGCCAGCGTTGTCGTCGTACCCCCTCAGTCTATGGCTGTTGATTATTCTAGACTTGATGGATTTGACCGACCTAACTATGCTGATGTGCCAGTCATTGTTGAAGATCATTCTGAACAAAATGAGGAGGCTACATATACAAATGGGCACGATGAAACATCAAGACTTGGTGTTGACTTACAAGAATGGACTGATCATAGAGTATTGGCTAAAAGAGATGGAGTTTATTTGCCAGGTCTAATCAGACAAGCAACATCAAATGGTGATGTTTGGATAGAATTTGACTATTCTGATGAAGAACAACGATATGTTTCATTTAAAGATGTTATAAATGCTAGCAAATATGATGTTATCAGTGACGCCAGTCCATCTTTAAGTCAAGTATGTTATTTATTAGTACATATCTATCTTAATTATAACTGGATTTTACGTATTGTACATATCGATCATAACACAAAATATTACATGGCGGTATGGTACCGTACTATAGAAACGAGTAAATAATTAATGCCTCTATTTTAAAATACTCATCATACACTCGGTTCCCATCTATTAGTATGACGTCTATAGTACATAATAACATTTAGCCAGTTGTAAGTAGGTTTCTATCTATTAGGTACATAGATAATATAGAATAATATAAGTAATCATATTTTAATTTGATTTTTTATGTGCTTTACACGTACACAATTTTATAGATATTTATATTTGAAGGTAATGTGTCAATGTTGTGGCGTATGTTTGATTAAGATATTTAAGAAAATGATACATACTCAATTATTATCAAATTATAAAAATAATATATTTATTTTACCAATAAATTAGTTTTTTTTATCTATAATCAATTAGAAATAATATATTTGTTCAATTTCACTCTATAGGTAGTGTTCATAAAATTTAAATTTAAATTCTATAACCTTTACCTAAATAGTATTCATATTTATGATGATATTATATTATGGCGTGTATGATTGAAAAAATGATTTTTCATTTTATGTATTAGCTCTAACTGAATAAAAAAAAAATGATAAGGACTTAGTAATGAATTTTTTTATACCCATTTGCCTTTGAATGGACCTGCAATTATTATATAGTCTGTAAATTATTTGATTTTGAGTATTATAATTTTATTTTATTTTCACTCCTTTGTTATTTTATAATGGGAAATTTAAATTCTAAATCCTATATAGTATTTATTATGATGATACATTATGGCATATATGACTTAAAAAATGATTATTCATTTTTGTATTAGCTCTAACTGAAAAATAAATGATTCATGTAAATTTTGCTCCATAGTTAGGTATGTGGGATAAGAAATTTAAATTCTAAATACTATATAGTATTAATTATGATGATACATTATGGCATATATGATTTAAAATGATTATTCATTTTAGTATTAGCTCTAACTGAAAAAAAAATAATCCATGTCAGTTATTTGATTTAAAATATTGTAATATTATTTAAATGTCATTCTAAAGTAATTTAGTAATTATATAATTGGAAATTTTAATTCTAATCATATGTTGTAAATAATTATGATGATACATTATGGCATATTATGATTTAAAATGATTATTCATTTTAGTATTAGCTCTAACTGAAAAAAAAATAATCCATGTCAGTTATTTAATTTAAAATATTGTAATATTATTTAAATGTCATTTTAAAGTAATATGGTAATTATATAATTGGAAATTTTAATTCTAATCATATATTGTAAATAATTATGATGATACATTATGGCATATATGATTTAAAATGATTATTCATTTTATGTATTAGCTCTAACTGAATAAAAAAAATGATAAGGACTTAGTAATAAACTTTTTTTATACCTATTTGCCTTTGAATGGACCTGCAATTATTATATAGTCTGTAAATTATTTGATTTTGAGTATTATAATTTTATTTTATTTTCACTCCTTTGTTATTTTATAATGGGAAATTTAAATTCTAAATCCTATATAGTATTTATTATGATGATACATTATGGCATATATGACTTAAAAAATGATTATTCATTTTTGTATTAGCTCTAACTGAAAAATAAATGATTCATGTAAATTTTATAATTTTATTTAAATTTTGCTCCATAGTTAGGTATGTGGGATAAGAAATTTAAATTCTAAATACTATATAGTATTAATTATGATGATACATTATGGCATATATGATTTAAAATGATTATTCATTTTAGTATTAGCTCTAACTGAAAAAAAATAATCCATGTCAGTTATTTAATTTAAAATATTGTAATATTATTTAAATGTCATTCTAAAGTAATTTAGTAATTATATAATTGGAAATTTTAATTCTAATCATATGTTGTAAATAATTATGATGATACATTATGGCATATTATGATTTAAAATGATTATTCATTTTAGTATTAGCTCTAACTGAAAAAAAATAATCCATGTCAGTTATTTAATTTAAAATATTGTAATATTATTTAAATGTCATTCTAAAGTAATTTAGTAATTATATAATTGGAAATTTTAATTCTAATCATATGTTGTAAATAATTATGATGATACATTATGGCATATTATGATTTAAAATGATTATTCATTTTTGTATTAGCTCTAACTGAAAAAAAAATGATTCATGTAAATTATATAATTTGAAATATTGTAATATTATTTAAATTTCATTCTAAAGTAATATGGTAATTATATAATTGGAAATTTTAATTCTAATCATATATTGTAAATCATTATGATGATACATTATGGCATATATGATTTAAAATGATTATTCATTTTTGTATTAGCTCTAACTGAAAAAAAAAATCCGTGTTAGTTATTTAATTTTAAGTAGGTATGATAATTTTTTTTCAGTTTCTAGTAGTTATTATATAATTGGAAATCTAAATTCTAATTCCTATATAGTAAATAATTATGGTACATATGATTTTAAATGATTATTCATTTTTGTATTAGCTCTAACTGAACAAAAAATAATTAAATGTATTTAAATAAATTTAACATTTATTAATTCAATTGGCCCACCACTTATTGTACCAATATTTGTAAATTATTTTATTAGTAATATTTATAATTTTATAGGTACTTATTATTGTTCAAATTAAAATTTAAAAAACTTGAAGTGTTATAAAATTAAAATTTGAATTTACAAATCTTATAAATTATATTATTATAATGATGATATTATATTATGGCATATTATTTAAAATGATAATTCATATTTTGTATTAATTCTATCTGAAAAGGATTTTTATCTAACTTTTTTTAAATATATTGACTAGAAAAAATTTAATTTCCTCTTTTTGTTACAATCACCCATTTTGTTTTTTTTATAATTTTATAAATGGTGTGTATTTTGTATAAGACTACTTTTTTGTGTGATTTTCTTAGTAAATTATTGAAGAAAACATATTTTAAAATAAAATAATTAGTTATTATCAGGTATAAGCTATGTGTATCACTAAACACTAATAAAAAAAATTATAACGCTCTATAAATCTATATTTAATTAAAAATTGAAAATCGATCGCTATCAACTAGTTGGTTTTACTCTCTGTATATGATCAAAGTTAATTGAAAATGAAATAACTTTTTTTTACAATACTTATTATCAGCTAATTATCACTTGTTTGTTTTTTTATCTATATTTAATGAATATTATTTTGTTTTTATAGGTTAATATTGGTGCCAGGGTATGTGTTCGAATCGCTGGTTCTCAACCAGATGAAGGACATCTGGTTCCTCGAGTATTCATTGAAGGTGTTGTACAAAAAATAATAACTAGCCCTGTAAGATTTGTTGTAAGTGTTGTATCCGGTAACAATGAAGAATATGTGGTGAAAAGAGCGGATCTTCGCTTACTGTTACCACCATGGTGGGACGAACTTGAACATGATGTACCAAATGGTCATATTCCATTAATAAGAGAACCTACACCACCTATAACTAACGAGCCAGCCGATTATTATCAAACATCAGTATCTTCTCCTTTACAACCTATAAATAATCGCCATTTTGATGATTTCTGTGAAAGTGATGATGATCTCCGACGAGAAGACATATTATTTATGTCAGATGCTGGTAAGTTTAACATACAGAATCAAATCTTTTTTAAAATGGAATTTATAAATTTTACTAAATAACAACATGTAATATTCTTCTTCCCTTAAGTATTGAATACGATTAAAATATTAATAGTTTTTTGTTTTTACAGTTCTATTTGTACATCATAATAAAATATAACCTACATAACAATGTCTTACTTAGTAATTTTTATAGACGTATAGAACCTTACTAAAATAATATAATAAATAAATTATTTAGTCAGGGAAACAAAAACTGCCCTTCATGATTTCTGAATAAAATTCTTTGGTCAAAATTAATCTTTCTAATTAAACTTTTAATCCTAACTCATGTCCTTTATATGAGTTATATCAGTTACATCAGTCATTTTTTGTATTTTAAATCATAATCAAAATAAACTAAATGCTAATTCCATTATGGAACCTTTACTTTCTTTATTATTCTCAGTAATCAACACAATTAACATATCATATTTTTCTTTATCTCATCTATATCGGTTAACCGCAATCATTATCTTTGTATTTCATTCTATTCTATGATTGTATAACATTACTAGATACATTTTTATTAGAAATAGTAGATTTTTAACCGTAAGTACATATATAGTTTTAGATAGCTCTAATAATAATAGAAAATATTTAGTTAAAACAATTATGAACCTACAAAATTTAATTAATTGTTTCCAGTTTTATCCCTTGTTATATCTTTTATCTTTTGTTTTTAGATGCTGGAAAATTATCTGGAAGCAGCAAAAGGAGCAGTATGCAAAGCAGAGGTAGCACATGTAGCATTTTAGATCAAGGCGGTAGCACCACACCTAGATCCACTCCAGTTACTCCAAGATCTCAGATCACATCCCCTCATAAATATAAGAAAGGGGATATTGTCACAACACCAAGTGGAATTAGAAAAAAGTTTAATGGAAAACAATGGCGACGATTATGTTCAAAAGAAGGTTGCTCTAAAGAGTCTCAAAGAAGAGGATACTGTTCTCGACACTTGAGTTTAAAAGGCAGTAGTTTAAGGTCTTGTGCTTCAAGTAGTACAAGTTTTACAAGGTATTGAATAATTTAATTATTTATAATTAGTTGAATAAATAAGTTTAATTTGTAAAAAAAATTTAGAGGAAATCGAAGTACCATAGATGGAGATGAAACTTCACGGGAATCTCAAACTTCTCCTAGTTTTTCTGAACGACGATTGGCTGGTCGCTTTGACCCCGATGAAACAGAAGCTGCCAACATGCTTGGTATACAACGTAATAATTAATCTAGCATTTTCGAATTGTTTAATTTCATAGTAGATTTTTTAAGAATATTATTTATAAATATTATACACTATTATATTTAGTTTATTAATCTAAATGTTTATTTTACAGTTTCGTTAGGAAGTTCAAGATCTGGAACTCCATTATATTCTTCCCCTTGCCCATTAGGTGGTAACAATAACACACAATCTCCACTTACTGTTGGATCCCGTCAAAATATGTTCCTACCAATTATTTTGCCAGCAAATCAAAATTATCCTTCAACAACCTCTACTGGAAATGGACTAGCTACACCGCCTGCCATAAACAATAATTCTAATAACCAATTTAGACAACAGCAGCAACTCGTAAAGTATGAAAATTATTTAAATTAACATATTATTTTTAATTTTATTTTAGGCTGAAGTTAATCTTTTTTAATTTTTACAAAACTTAGAATTATTAATTGGAAGTAAAATTAAACTGTTAAAGTATTTTATCAAAAATTAAGATATTTATTTTATTGGCTTTTTTTTAAAAAGTTTTTATTATTTAAATGGTATGCATACCGACTGTTTCTAAGAAGTACAGTATAGGCAATTTTCTATTTGTTGCATGCGGGTTATGTAAATGTGTGCATTGTAAGTGATCATTAGTGTGAGTGACTGTGTACAAAATAAATAGTGGAGCGCAACCATACGTACACAAACACGTCAGTAACAGCATTTTATATACTAATTACAAATGTGCATTTTAGTGAAACACTGAACTTAGTTTTGTATTTCCAATAATATAGCTTACTGAGTGACATTACAGTATGAACACTTGTTAGTTACTATACAAATTGAAGAGAAGAAGTTTATCTAGGTTTGTATAGGAGTCAATTTTCAATATTTTATTTTCAATGTCCAATATGTAACTCTAAAGCTTGTGATATTTTACTTTTTTAGTTAGAATTATTGAGTTCAGTAATTAAAATATCGAAAATTGACGTTTATATAGCCAAAAATTAAATTCTCTTCTACAATATTGATAATAGGTGTATTTACTCTCAAACCGCTCAATAAACCATATTACCGGAAATACCAAAATACCTTTTTATAGAATTTTTCAATACTATTCATACCCAGGGATGGGCAAGATACTCAAAAATCCTTATTGTGATACTAGATACTAGATACTTGGATTTGGAGTATCGAATATCTGGTACCTCGATACTTACATTATAAGTATTTAGATACTCGATATTTACATTTTAAATATTTAGGTACTCAATACTTGATACTCGATAAATTTGAAAAAATTAGTCATAGCCTATTAGTTAAGTATAAATATATTATAATAAGTCAATCGTTAAATTAAAAAAATAATTAATAATAATAAAAATAAATTATATATATTATCATATCAAATAGTATAATATAATGACTCGACAAAAAACGTTTAATGTATTTAACTTTAAAATTTCAAATATTAATTAAATATAAATATATTATTGTGTTCATTACATACTTTATTGCCGTCATCTGTCGCACGGAAGGTAGACTATACAGACATACAGTCTACAAGTATGAATAGTATGATGCACTATGTACTTTGTACAGTCATATAGATTACGGATAAGGATATCTAATGTAGGTACGGACGTCTGGTAAAGACGTTAAGTCTCATTCAACGTATATGTGTGGTGCGTCACAGTACACAGATATAACTTAATAATATGGTTAATAGGTTGAAAAATAATTATGGATTTATAAATTTAAATACAATGTGCATATTATTATTTTACACATATTGTAGTATTATACTAAAACATAGTCAAACAGTCACGATTGGTAGATGGGCGAGTAAAAATAATCCTATAAAATTAATTTTTCAAAGTATCATCGCATTAAGGTATCGAGTATTTTTCAACAAAATTATTTTGTGAAATACTCAAAGCATAGTCTAAAAATGTATCGCGATACAAGATACTAGATACTTCATATAATTGTATCGCGATACAAGATACTAGATACAATTGTATCTAAGATACGTATCTTAAGTACTTGTATCGAAGATACTGCCCAACCCTGTTCATACCCCTTAAATGAAAAAAGTTTCAGATTTTCATTATCACTAATAAGTAATAACGTAAGGCAGTACAGATTTTTGTTATATTGTATACAATTTATAATTTTCGTGTTATAAATTTTTATTTAGTCTGGTTTTAAAATTAACAAATTAGCCTTGTTCTGCATAAAAATAACGACAGTTTAATCTTTAAATAGTGGTGCACTGTTGGTACTCTATGAAAGTATTTATAGGAGCGAGTGGTTGAGTAGAGTGGCCAAAGAGTAGTGATTTGGCTACGTGGCTGTCAAATTCTACGCTATAGATTATTTGTGTATTTTATAATCAATGATGCATGAATGAATAATAATATGTTCTGCCAGCAATAATATAAAAAAAAATGTTAAATCCATTTTTTCAATGGGCTAGAAATAAGAATTGTAGCAGTTTAAAAAAAAAAAACTATGACCGTTATTTTTTATGTTGTCTATAGGATTTTCAGATTTAGGTATCAACTATTATAACTAACATTTTAATACAAGGTTACTCGTCACTCATAAAAAAATATGCATTTAAATTGAAAAAATTAAATTTATTTTAAAAAGTTAAATGTAATTATACAATTTTATAAAATTGTTGGGCTCATAGACACCAGGGACTGTGTGGACTAGTTGAATTATAAACCGTTAACAAAATATATATTAAATTACTTAAATATGTTTGTAAAAGTGTACTTATAAGATCTATTTATTTCCTATTTCCTATCCAAATTAATCATTATTTTCAACATAATGTGATAATTTACTATATTTTGTATAATATTTTGGTATATATTATGTGTATTAAGAAAATATGACTAAAAATAGCGCTATAAATCCTAAATTAGCAAAATAGCAATAAAAACCATAAATATGCAAAAAATAGCAAAATAAAATTTTGTGTATGACATCAGAGAAGTATGATACATGTTTGTATCTTACTTTGGATGTTCTAGGACGAACCAAGAAAAATATGCATTTGCTACAACTTCCGAGCCCTGATAATGAGCAATATATTAAAATTTGTATACAAATTTGGAAAAACTAATAGGTATAGGTAGCTGGTGAAATTTTAGAGGATGTAACAGGCATTTTGTTGTTTGATGGAGACAACAAAAATACATATGTTACATCCTCTTAAGTTCAATAAAAAAAAAAATGTATTATTTTAATTTATCTTCTCTGTTCTGTGTTTTTTCATTGACTCAAACCATTTTATTAATAATATGATTCTTTTACCGGTAGGACAATAAAACAATCTATTTTTTAGGTCATATGTATCTACAAAAATTATCTATAAATAATAAAATTACCTTAGGTATTAGAAGATGTTGTACTCGCATATGTTGTCTCGATCTTACTAACGCATATTATACCAAAATACTGTATGTCCTGCAGTTTTAATTTTGTGTTGTAAGCTTAAATATTTGAGTGAATTAATCTATTATCAAACTTAAATGTAAGAACATTATCTGTGTACTCTCAGATACAATCTCTTTTTACAATATTTTAATTTTTAAGTATATTTTAAAAATATTAGTATTTTACATAACTCACTTAAAAACTATAATATCCTACAAAACCAACGACAGAACATATATAATATTCATACATTTAAATTTGATAATAGGCCAATTCACTCTAATATTTAAGCTTACAATACAAAATTGAAACTGCTGGATGTACATTTTCGTATATTATGCATTAGTAAGATGGAGACAACACATACGAGTACGATGTCCTCTTAATAGTTATTTGTTATTACTGATATTTAGTATATATAGAAACATGTTTTCATAGTTTAATTTGTAATTTGCTATTTGAGATTATTAAGACTAGAATCTAAATTCTAGACCAATTTTATCAATAATAATTATAAACTATAAATAATAAGCTAATATTATTCACAGGCCGGAATTGTTAAGACCAAAAACACAACATGGTTTACATGAGTCTATGCCAACTTCAAGTCAAACAAGTGTAATCAGAATTTCACCACATACAATACAACCTAAATCAAGTATTGCTGTAAATTCTCAAGCACAAATATGTTGGAGAGGAATCTTAGCTTCACCTCAACTACAACCTAAACACACAAATCAACCTGCAGCTCAGTGGCAAGTTGAAAGACATCCAAGTGTTGTAGTATCATCTCAACAACATGGTCATATATTAGAAAAAGCATTAACTACAGTTGAAATGGTTAGCATAGTAAATATTTATAATAATTAATAAATAAATAATAAATCTATATTTAATGTTTAAATTAATAGAATACAGTTAGTGACGCATACGGTCGAATTTGTGAAAATAATGAAGTTTTTAACAGAGACAATAATAATGTTTATCAAGAATCTGTGATAAAGAAAGAACCTGCAGTAAATAATGTATCATTTACACAACATTTGTTACATACTACTGGATATCATCAGGTAAGGATCATATATTTTTTTTTTATTCAAAAAAATAATTGCTTATTTTTAATTTAGCGAGTGCAAAACATTCCAAACGTTATCACAACACCTTCTGTAGTTACTAAACATAACTATACCACTCTTCAGAATGAATATCAGGATTATCAAAATAAGAATTCAGTACTTCAACAAGTAATTGTTCATCCTACTGAACTATTACCTGTATTACCTATCGTGGATGAAAGAAAAGAAGATCCACCTGAACCTAACTCAACGCTAACGAGTAATTATACTTTGATAATTACATTTTATGCATAAAATATGTGTGTATTGATGTTATTTATAAAAATTAATGTTCTATTATTTTTCTATTATAGACAATGAAAATGGAAATTTAACTGTTTATTCTTGGGATACATTATTGCCAATACTAAATTCAGAAGAAGTAGTCCAACCAAATATCACTTCAATACCAAAATCTCTCTCTCCTCCCTTATCAGCTCCACCTATTTTAACTCCACCACCAGCAGAATCTCCCGATGTTGATGATGATGATGTATTTGAGCAAGAACCTTGCGATACAGATGACCAAAATCCTAATACAGCAGCTGGAAAACGTAGAACTCAATCTCTTAGTGCTTTACAAAATACAAAAGAACCACAAAGTCCTCTTACGAAAGCTAAAGATCGGATAAGAAGGCCGATGAATGCTTTCATGATATTTAGTAAGAGACATAGAGCTTTGGTTCACCAAAGACACCCAAATCAAGATAATAGAACAGTTTCAAAGATTCTTGGAGAATGGTGGTATGCTTTAGATCCAGATCAGAAACAAAAGTATCATGAATTAGCTTCTGAAGTTAAAGAAGCTCATTTCAAAGCTCATCCTGAGTGGAAGTGGTGTAGTAAGGATAGAAGAAAATCAAGTGGTAGTGGACGATCTAAGTTAGGATCTACTGATGAACATACACCATTAGATCATGATCCTATGGTTGAAGTAACTATCGAAATGGCTGAAGAACCAAAAGTTCAAGAAAAAAAAGATCCTCCTGATGTTGAAATGAAAAATGATTCAGAAGATGAACAAATGGTTTGTCTGAAGGTTTTTTTTATATAAACAATTTCTTACATTAAATATATTTTTTTATATTTATAGGTAGTTGTTGAAAGTACTGAAATTGATTTAAAATGTAAAGAAAAAGTAACAGATTCTGATACTGAATCACAAAGTGATGCTGAACCATTACACGAGAATAAAACATTTCCTCAACAAAGGTTTAGTCCTGTCAAATCAACTAGTTCCAGTGAAGTGACTTGTCGGCCAAAACCCATAAAAGCTAGGTAAATAAAAATAATCACGTACAATTTGAATTAATAATGTATAACATTTACAACGCATTAATTAACAACAAATAAGTTTTATTTTTTATTTTACTGTACTAAAAATATAAAAATTTAAAAAGTATAACTTAACACTATAAATTACTAGCTGATTCTGTGCACTTCGTTGCCCGTTAAATGTACCAACTCTATATGACTCGAACTTTGTACAATTCGTTATTTAATATTCGGTGTATGGTGTTCGAAATGTATCTATTCTTAACTTTTCCGTTTTCCGGAATAAAATTCTGATTCGCAGCAGTATATTATCAGGTAGGCAATCTACCTACGGTAGATCGCAGACCCTGTGCTGTTTGTACGTAGGTGTATGATTTAACTCTAAAGTATCAAAGTTATACCAAGTTTGTCATATTCTACCTATGGTGGATTAATATAATCAATTAATACAAAATCCTAACTTAACATAACTAATATCAGATGAATAAAAAAAAACCAAATTTAACCATTCTTAAATTAGTCAGTCTTCTTTCCTGAGGTTTAATCTACACACAAACATTCATACCAAGCTGAACCAGTGCACTCCGTTGTCCGTAAAAAATTACAACTTAAAAAATTATGATTGTTCAACTGTTTTTGGGTGTCACTTGTGTCACTTTCTGCAATGTTCAATAATTTGATTTGGTGCTAACTTGTATCTGATCTGCCCAAATAACCAATGGAAACCAATAATAAATAAATGCTAATTTCTACTGTAGACTGAAACCAATGGCAACTATTTAAAAAATAAAATTTCCAATTTCCATCGTGAACCTCAAGATCCCTGTTTGAGCACCTCTTTAAAATGAAAATTTCCACAAATCCTTTCTTAGTGCCCGATGAAATCATAAAAATTTATCCTCGAAATTTCAAGTCGATAACTAAAATAGGTTCAGCTCTGCGTTGATTATTGGTAAAGTACACTTTCCTTTATATATTACTAGCCGACCCATCACAGCTTCGCCTGTGACTGGTTGTTTATTTTGCCTTTGAACAATGATAATATGTATAATGTTTTATTGAAATTTTTTCGTTTAATGTGATCTGCAAGTAAATATAAAAACGGTCATTAAAAACCTGTTGAAATGTTTCTAGCGGTATTAATCTTATATATTGTTATAGCAGAACCCATGAACTTCATTACCCGTAAAAAATCGCAAATCTTAAAAAAAATATGATTGTTCAACTACTATTTTGGTTGTAACTTACTACAGTAAGTGCAACTTGGCCACCCTGGTAGGCAATGTTCAATAATTCGATTTGATGCAAGCTTGTACCTGATCTGCCCAATAATAACCAATGGCAACGGATAATAAATCAACACTAATTTCTACTATTAACTGTAATCAAAGACATCCATATTTCCTACTTTTCTGGTGGATTTTTCTAACCAAAAGTGTTACTATGACCTCCAGCAGACTGTCAAGTAAAACAGTAAAAAATTTCAGCCAAATCGGTTCAGTAGTTTTCTCGGTTAGCGCGGTCCAAGAAAACCCTTACCATTTTATATAATAGTATAGATAGAGATTAAATTAAAAATATAATTTTGGGTTAATGTTTTTGAATATCAATTTTTACTTGCTTTTTTATTTAAGGTTATTATAAAGTGTAAACTATATTGAATAAATATCTTATTTTTAGATTGGTATCTTCAGGCTCAGCAGATTCTAAGTATCAATCAAAAACAGTTAATTCGAGAGAACCAACAACTCCAATTGTGTATCCATATCATTCCCCGATTAATCCTGTAGGAGTTTCTCCATTTCAACCTACTGGTGGTGCATTCAAATTGATGCCAGCTTCACCAAAAATTAAAAATCCTTCTGATCAATTTCCTCAACAAACGTCTGAACCAACTGCGTGGACATCATCTGGATCTGAAACTTGGAATCAAACAAAATTAATCAACACAAATGCTTGGGCAGCATCAACTGCTGAATGGAACAATAACAAACCAACAACTACAACAACTGTCAACTCAAAGATTGTTGTAACACCTTTATCACAACAGAATATATTTCATTACACATCTTCACCAAACAAGGAAACTGAACAAAAACCAACATGTTCTGTTAGACAAGTGATAGGCGGTCGACCAGTTTTGATACAAACTGCTGGTAAACAGTCATCCGGGTTTCAACAGCAATCATTAACATTGGCATTTTTGAATTCTGGTGACTCTTCCACTTCTCTTGTCACTAATTTATTAGTGGCCAAAGGTAGTGATAATGGGAATCCATCAGCAAGGAATAATGAAACAACCACTGTTCAATATTTGATACCCAGTCGACTACCAAATATATATTTGCCACAGCAAACATTTACAAGTAAAATAGATATAATATAATGTTTCACTTATGTATTTATTTTGATAAATAATTTATTGTCTACAGATACATCACTGAATCAACCACAGTCTGTGAAATCAACACAAGCTTCTACTGTTATTGTCAGTACTCAAAATAATCCATTGATTATTAATACAAAGTAAGTACCTAAGTTCATAATTAAAGCAATTAAATTAAAATTGTTAAACAATGAATAAATTCAACGAGTGTAGTAAAATTCTCAATCGTTTTTTATCAAAACATATTTTCTATATAATATATTTTATTTAAAATAAATATATACATATAATAAGTATTTTTGTTGCTATAAGTCAATCCACTAAAGCTTCAGTAATTAATTGATATTTTTTTTTCGCAAATTAATCATATTTTGTTCATGATTTTAGTGAAATTGGAACTACTGCAAAGAATTCCAATATTTCAGGTAATTTATTTATTACAAATATATGTAGTATTCAAACAATTTGTATAAATTATACAGTATAAGAATTAAATTATTAAATTTATAGAAAAACGAGATCCAGATATTGTTATAAGAGCTGATAATAACGAAAATTTGATGTCTTTTGAGAAGTCACAGTATGCGGATTCTAAAGAAAACGGTTCACCAATTATATTTGATTTTAAAGATGATAATGCCAAGGTTTGTTGATATTGTTATAAATATTTAATAACAATGAAATATTAATTGTTTTTTTCTTTGCTGAATTTATTTAAGGAGGAAACTACAAAAAACGACATAGAAGAAAAGCCATTTGTTCTTGCTCCTACTCCAGCTCAATTAGGCAAAGCCCCTTTACAAAGAAGACAATCCATGGGTTAGTATTGTACCTAAACATATAAGTGTATAATCCAGTAGAACTTGATATTCTGAATGAATTCTTACCAAGACTCATAACCATTGTAATTTTTAATTAAATACTTAATATGATTTAATATTATATGAAGTCCAAATAAGGTTAGGTGTTAATTAAACTTAATTATTTATTAGTGTAAAAATCAGTAGTTTTTTAAACTGTGCTCTCAACTTTTATTTATAAAAGATTCAAAACTTTATTAATATGAGAGGGGATTCCAAAAATAAAAAATTGGTTTAAGTTCCAGGAATGTTAATGTTCTGTGCAAACTACAGCGTTCACCAGACTTTTTAATATTTTTGATATTAATTAATTTCTGAGTTCACAAAATGTATATCTTTTTGATCAGTGCATTTAGTAACCTACAATAATAATTTATAATGATTTCTTCATTTTCATATTATTTAAGGTTGTATGAGCATTAATTATTATGGTGTGTTATCATAATATAGATATTTGTTTATAAGTGCTGTACCAAATTGATTGGCCAAGACCAAATACTTAATCAGCTAATTAAAATAATAATAAAATAAAAATTCTATTATGAAAATTTCTAAATTTACTTGTTTATAATTATGTATAAATATCAGATGATCGTACCCAAAATATAATTTTATGTTATCACTTATTTACATATCAACTAAAATTTTTGATTACATTACTGTATTCCATGTGCTATGTTTTTTTTACATGTGTCAATCAAAAACTCTCCGCCTGAGCGATTTCTACATATCGTCCCCGTTCATGCAAAGTACACTAAGTCCAAAAATCGACTTAGAAATTTGTATTTTAACAATAATAAGAGCTATAAATTTCACAGTGTCATATTATTTACAACTACTCAGCTACTTTACAGCTACTTCCCTTAAGGGAAACTCAATTAAAAAAAGAAAGAAAAAAATTTGGTTACATATGGTATACATTTAAAGTTTGAAAAAATTTCAAAAGCTGATTCATGTTTTTGGACTTGGTGTGTTTTGCATGAACGGGGACGATATTTAAAAATATCTTTTATATAAGAGTTTGGGATAACACTGTGTCTCAGTTAATAAAATAAAAAAAAAACGTTTATTTAGAAATATAAAACTAAATAGTTACTTCGTTTTTGGTAAGTCTTGTGAAATAGATAAATACTAAGTTCATTAGATGCATTCAATTCCATGAGAAATAATATTTTACTACATGAATATAACAAATTGAAGGAACGGTTTTATATGTAATTAAAATATAAAAATACTAGCTGAACCCGTGCACTTTGTTGCCCATTAAGTGTACCAACTATATGTGACTCAAACTTTGTTCAATTCGTTATTTAATATTCGGTGGATGGTTTCAAAATTAATCTTAACTTTTCCGTTGCCCGGAATAAAAATTCTGATTCGCAGCAGTACATTATCAGGTAGGCAATCTACCTGCGGTAGATCGCGGACCCCGTTTTGTGTGTACGTTAGTGTATGATTTAACTCTAAAGTATCAAAGTTATACCAAGTTTGTCGTATTCTACCTATGGTGGATTGATATAATCAATTAATACAAAATCCTAACCTAACCTAACCGTACTAAAATCAGATGGATATACGCAAAAGCATACAAAAAAATTCATTCAAAACGATCTAACCATTTAGGAGGAGTTTAGTCACAACACACGTACAGTAGAATTATTGCGCTTAGCAACACATTCTACGATTCATTTTTATATTATATGAAATCAACAAACATGCCCGATTAACCAATAGCAACCAATATAATATAATGCACTGTTGCGCCACTGTTGTATTTTTGACATACAGATTTGAGATTTCCTACCTTTCCGGTGGATTTTCCTAAAATTTTATTTCGTAAAAACCTTTTCTTGGCAGTTACGAACATCTTAAAAAAAATTTGAGCCAAATCGGACCAGCCGTTCTCGATTGATGAATTGTTATACATTTTTGTCTCCATTTTTATATATATAGACACCAATATTAAAGTATAATTTATAAAATATGTGGTAAATCTTTAATAGTTATTATATATTTTCAGTATCTTCTAGTCAAGATTCACTGCCAAATTCATTACCTGATAAAGATTCTGAAATGGTTGAAGATGTAACTGACGAAGTTCCAGTGTCACCGTCGGCCAAGCGTAGCTTTTTCAAAAAAAATATTGAGGACGGTATGGACCGTGTATTAGAACAAGTAAACTTTGAAATGAAGTTTTCTTCGTTACCACAATTCAAACCAGATGAATGTAATTCACCAAGTGCAATATCGGTACCCTCCAGTCCCCATGTATTCAACGCTCAAACATTCCGCAAAAAGCAATTACCCGACTGTGAGACTCAGGTGGAAACCCCTAAATCATCAGGGAAACTTGTTGGCAATACATTCTTTGGTCCGGATTTTAATCCAGAAGCATATAGAGGAGTATTAGAACAGGAAGATACAGTGGCAGCTTCACCCAGAACACCTAAAACACCTAGTGGGCGAAATGATAGTTCTGCAGCAGAAAAGGGACACCGAAAGATGTTGGAACAGAGAAGACAATTAGTTATGACTCTATTTCAAGAGCAAGGCATGTTTCCTTCTACTCAATCAACTTCAGTGTTTCAGGTAAATTATAAATTATAATTGTTGTATGGTGATTTAATTAATAACCCATTTATTTTTTTCAGGCTAACCACTCAGATATTTTCCCCAATAAATCATCATTGCAACTAAAGATACGAGAAGTGCGTCAAAAGCTTATGGCAAACAACACATTGACTCCAAGTAGTGCAAGTGCTTTAAATAGCCCTAGTGAATCTTCAACGACCAATACTCCAAGTAAGAATTTACGTTTCCACAAGGAGCTCTTGTACTAGACTGAATTTCAACAAAAATATCTAGAACAGTAACTACTAATGAGGTGATTATATATATAAAAAAAAGGGCATGGTTTAAAATTGTAAATAATATATTTTTCAAGAATTATACTATCATATTTCTGAAATTAAGAACCTTGCTGGATTAACGCTGTCTGTAATTTTAGCTATTTAAAACACTCACAAATCAAAACCTTTAAAACAAATTATGTTACTCGAAATTATAAATATTAATATTCGTTCATCATACATTATTTTAATTTAAAATATAATCTATTAAGTAAGATTATTGATTAATATTTCAAAAAATCATATTGAAGTTTGCATTACACTTTTTGGTTATAATTAAATTTTAAATTTTTAGACATTCTTATACATTTGTAAATGTATAATTTAATATTTATGTTTATTTATAAGAAATAAAATGACTTTAATTCAATATACGGTATAAATAATTACGATAGAAACAATTAGAAATAATTACTTTTTTATTGAGATAATTTTTTAAGTAGGAAATTACCTACCACAATTAGGGGTAACATAAATTCAAATTTAAAATAACTTATAAGTTTGCCGTTACTCCAGAAAGATCCAAAATCATTAATAATAGAAATTGTAACAAGGTTCTTTTTTTTATTTATAATTTTAGACTCGTCAACATTGCCACAGACTCAACAAACTCATAGTGTTATGACATCCAGCTAACGTCACTATATCATAGTGCTTAACTTCAAGTCACATTAAACCTCTAAAATATACTCTGCTACAAATAATATTAAGTAACTGGTTTATTACTATATATATTATCAAAGATATTATTATCTATATAAATTACATCATTTATAGATTATTTTTTATAACCAACATTTTATTTTTACTTGATTTTGTACAATAATGTTATTGTTTTAATAAGTTGAATAAAGAACTACTGAAAATGTAAAACGGTTTATTTTTACCAATAAATAGACTGAGGTTAAGGACACTCTTTTATAAATGTTAATAAATAGCACTTGCTCGACACATGTTATAGCACTGACATTTAATTATTCTTACCTCAACTGTTTTATTATTATTATTATAGTCGTGTAACATAACATGTATATTAATTAATTATAATAATAATATCGATCTCTAAACTCAATAGACAAATCCACCACCATGAAAGTCTTTCAGAAATAATTGTAATTTTCTTAATGTAGTTCACTCTTGTTTGTTTTTATTATTATTATGAATATTATTTTTTACTTGGTGTATACTTATAATGCTTGATTATTAATTATATTTGTGCCATAGATTTGCGTGGTTATTCATTTTAAAATTAATTTAATTATTCAAGATACTTCAATTCCATTTAATTGTATGAATATTTTAAGTAAAATCATTGATCGTAAATATTTACAATCAATGGTAAATTAAAATTAACAGATTTATGTTAAAGTTTGAAAATTTATTTTTACTCATTAAATTTTATTATAAAATGGTCAATGCCAATATTAAGTTATTTTTAATGGTTATTATGACATATAAATACAATTGTTCAATGTAAATTATGTATTCAAAAGTTGTACAACATATTATACTTTAAAATAGTTTTATTAATTTACAATGAGTTGTAAAAATCGAAGCTTTAAAATTAACATCTAATGTTTATGCAAACAACTTAATATTTCAGTAATTAATCAATGAAATTCTAAATTTGTATCGCTCTTTATTTGTGTTCATAAAATTATAATATTATATTCTGTATCTATTGGATGCAACTATGCACGATATTTATAATTTATAAAATATAAAATAAAAAAAGAATCCAAAAACTGTTTGGCCAATGTAAAAGAAAATTATATTTTTTATAGACAAAATTTGATCAAATAAGCAGTTATTTTATTTTAAAAGTATAAGTGCCATTATTAAAAAAAAATTTAAATGTAATCGATTTGTTAAATGTGGGTCTGCTCAACAAAAATGCATTTGTTTTTAATTTTCACTGGTATTTTATGCATTAGTACAATAAATTAAGCCAATTATGATTTTTATTTTAAGTACAAAAAACAGTTTTATTAGTTGTTTAGAAAAGAAAATTGTATTGTATACTTGTATACTGTGTTAAATTATTTATAAATTATTTTAAGTTGTAAGTATAAATAGTCTATGTTGCCGGTTAGTCCATTTAATGTTTAACATCTCATCAGTAACAAAATACTGGTATATTAATTACACACTTAACTATGTACATTGTTTCATACGATTGACAAGTTATATCCTGTAAATATAATCAATCCTGTCAATTTAGTGTAACCGAACATATTATATTATACTGTTTTATTATATTGAAGAGTGTAAGTACGAATTTGATGTAATTGTTAACAATTTGTATAACTATAATTATATTGTTTACCAATTAATTTGTTTATGAATAATAAATATTAACTACTAAAAATTCTGGACGGTACAGAGGTATAAAAATCTATATTCAAAATTCACATATTTATTCTAAATTGATCTAATGTTTTTTAATCCAAATTGCATTATTAGTTAAACATTGCACCAGCCGTCCTCAGAATTTTTTAGTTTTGATTAAAATATATGTGTTTACCAATATTGCTTGTCATATTTTACGCTTTCATCAAAATTTAAATTAAAAATAGAAATCTGTGTATATTTTAATTCATAGTACAGTGGGTAAACATTTTTAATTAAGGGGACCACCTGTTGTATGTGACAATTGAAATTACCTAACGTATTGTGAAATTGTATTGTTAAATATTAACCTATGCTATATGATTAGAACTAAATCAACTCTTTGTTAAATATTTTATTTATTTTAACGTTACATAATATATATCAATGTCTGATTTTTTATTATTATTATTATTATTATTTGTCTTCATATTATGAAATTGACTGTTTCTATTTATTATTAGTTTTTTTTTTACGTTACTAGTTATTATTTTGAATTACAATATTAATATATATTTTTAAACAAAACAAATATAATAAGTCGTTGTTAGTCGAAAAATATTTTATAGTTTTAATTTATCGATTATTATATTGATGAAATAATTATGAAATTACTAATTAAAAGTAATATTATTATAATGTTAATGTTGTGTATTTTATATAACTCAATTTTACATTAAAAAAAAAAGAAAATATGCTATTTATTGCAGTACCAGAGCAATATTTTTGTCAGCGCAACAAAAAGAATTTCAGTTGCACTACCAACATATTTTATTGGCTCAGCATCGTTGGATACCTTCTCCCCAACCCATGCACAACATCATAATATGATGGCAAATTTGTTTTTATTATAATTCAATAAAAATAATTTTATATCTATATATAATATATTAATATTATTAAATTCTTAATCATTATTAACTAATAAATTTGAATGATGGATACCGTAAGAGCGGAATACTTTGCTCCAAATATATTTCTTTTTTAGTTTAAACCTATAGTGTAGCATCAATAACAAAGATAAAAATTACCTGTTCGCGTTGTTTCATATGTATAGATGTTGAGACGTAAGAACAATTCAAAAAAATCTGAATGTCATACTAATTGACTTACTTATTCCCAAAAATTTGGAGCAAAGTAAATACATTGCAGGTTACATTGCACAATGATTAAAATTATGTTACTTTAATGCATATAATAACTATTGGTGCAATGTTTAGTGCTTGTGTTATAACTAATCTATGATATAAAAAATAGTTCATAAATAATGAACCTATACATAATATAATTTTTTTTTTTTTTTTTAGTTGATTAAAAGTATTAATTTTTCGATACATTTTAAATTAAATTTGATTCCCCTGGATTTTGGACAACTTTTTCGTCATCATTTTTTGTGTTTTTGAAAACAACTCTTTTCGTGGCATAGGTACATCTTGGAGGCGAACTAATAGATTGATGTTCGAAATGTTTGAAAACATTTGTTATATTAATAAGATCAATATAAAAAAAACTACAATCTCTTATCTCAAAATCGTAATGTGCTACGATTGATATCAATAAAAATTTTTTTTGGAGCAATGTTTAACCCCTGGAGTAAAGTATCCCGCTCATACGGTATTTTAATAGTTTTTGACTATGAACATTTATTATTATTTTTTTTTTGTTTGTTTTTGGCGTTATAAAAATATTTAAATTTGTTTTGGGCTATTTTTACCACGAAACTATTAACACGGATTTACTGTATGATTATAGTGCGAGTTTGAGGCTGGGATTTCGATGCACTTTGCATTGTTTTGCAAATCTATTTATTTATTATAGTTACTCGATGTTCATTTTATAATATACAGTATAGGTAAGTACACGGTTTATATATTTCTGAATCAGAATAAGATGTTTTTACTTTACATTTTTTGACAGTTTAAAATTTTAAGGTAAATTTATTGAGTATTTTACGATTTTTGGAGGATTTTAAAAGTTTTTGAATCCATAATTTGATGTTGAAATATTTTTTAAAGGTTTTTATATCGATATTATATTTAACAAGTTAATACTATGTACACTGTACAGGTAAATAAATATATGATCTAAACCTATTAAAAAAAAAAAAAAAAACATAATTTATGGAAATAATCGTTTTCCCAGATATAAGGTACAATGAAAATTTCGAAAAAATTACTTTTTGTTTTTAATGTAGTGTTGTATAATGAGTGTAAAGAAAAAAATGTTCTATAAGTAAGGGGAGGGGAGGAGCTAACAACAATATATTCCTATTTTAGAGTCAATGGAAATTTATAATTTATTGATATAAAAGTTGTAAGTATAAGAGTATAACATAAAATAGTATTATACATTTTAATCAATGATAATATAACATAGAAATTAACGTTCGATCACTTCGATATGATCATAATATACCGAGCGATCAAAAAACTTAGAAAATAGTTTTTCTTAAATCGATTTTGTCACTTTTGTCGTTTGATACCAAATGCGAAAAACCTGAGAAGTCGCTCTGCTGTAGAGTAGGTCACTGTAATTGACGCGTTAAATTATGGTCTAAAGATAAATCAATCATAAGAAAAACGATTGATTCAATCGTTCAGATCATTCAACATTTCAGAATCGTTCAATCTGTTCAGAACAGAGACAGGCAGGCTCTATTTTTAAGGAGATTTTATAATTTAATCATATTACCAGGGGCGGATTTACCCATAGGCCACCAAGGCACTGGCCTAGGGCGCAATTTTTTAGTTAATTTGGGCCGCCAGGTACATTACTACATTGTATAAAGCCACTCCACTAGCTAGGTGGGGGACAGCTCGCACAGTGCTTAGTGGAATGACCCGCCTCACCCCGCATCGGGCACCACAATATTAGAATACTGGAATTAATTCTGGAAATCAGGTTTCTTGATAAAGTAATTAATAATAATAAATATTGCAACGACGCGCAACGCTGACACTGTCGCCCGTCTCCTGTAAAGTGCATAACGACATACTACATACTGCTCAGAAATTTGCTAATCGATTACGATTATAGAGACTAGAGTGCTCACATAAATTAAGGCAAAAAATGATTTATTAATTATTGTACAAGTGTACAAATGTACCTATGCAAAATTGTATTATATTTATTTGTTTAGTTGGTATAAAAATACCTAAATACAATTTTTATAGTTTTGTTTTAGTTCATGGAACATTACTCCCCCCCGTGGGAGCACGCCAATGTACGGGGCTAGTGTTGTAATGCCTAGGGGCGGAAAAATGGTAAGTCCGCCTCTGCATATTACTATAAGTTATGTGGACTACAGACATAATATAAGTACCAGGTTATTATATAGGTAATATTTATTACTAAACTATCAAACTATTTATTGACAAAAACATAGCATTGATTATAGAATAATACAATTATTAGGACATTAGGTATAATTTATATAGGTTTACAATATATCATCGTTACCTCTTCACTGGTAACTTACTGTAAGTATAAAAATATAAATCAACATACCGACGTATCGCGTATAACTGCGTGAATGGTTATAATAGGTGCCTACCTCTAGTGCAGTGGTTTTCAACCTTTTTCACATTGTGGCGCACTTCATCTCTTACAAAATTTTCGCGGCACACCAGTTCATATATACTAATATTAAATATAGCCGCCAGTTGCTCGCAGTGAGTGGGGGAACTTTGGGCGGCAATAATTCATTTGGATGCGCGAGCAAGAAGTATTATATATTTATACGTATTAATGATTTAGCCTGTTTTGTTACTTATCGGTTTTCACCGAATATAAATAATAACACTGGTAAATACAAAATTATAAAACTAGGTATTAATAGATTTATCGCGGCACACTCCAAGGGTGCTCGCGGCACACCGGTTGAAAACCACTGCTCTAGTGGTACAATTAGCTTAAAATTAGTATAAATATTTTGAAAATTTCTTTGCAATTCGCATGAATACAATAATAAACGCAGTGGTAAAAAGTTTTAAGTCTTTTCAAAAGTTTCGACTTTACCTAATACTTATTATTTTTTGAATTACAACAAAACGATCGATCTTTTTTCTTTACACTTCAGTGGTATAAGCACTTGTGATTCATCATAATATTGTACCTCCTTATAAACGATGGCAAATGACAAACGTCCATTCCATTATATAATTCGACATCAATTCAACTAAAAAAAAAAAAATAAAAATATTACAGAAACATCAGACGAACAATGGTAAAATCGGTTTATATATTTTTGTCGTGAGATGGACAAGGGGTGAATATCTCAGTTCAACGTTCAAGGGGGTGGGGGGGGGGACAGGTGCGCTAAAAAACTTGAGAGTGAAAACTGAAAAGGTAGATACTTACTACCTACCATATTATTTTAATGTAGAGTATAGTTACCTAATTCTGTTCTAAACTCATATACTAGCCAGTAGACACTATAATACGTATTACGTGTGGATATCATAATATTGTGTACCTATAATAAGTATTTTGAGAATTCATAAGAATTTTTCTTTTTAAATCTAAAATTTTAAAATGTAATAAGTACAAGACTCCTCGTAGGTTTGGCTACCTTTAGCAAAAAAAAAAATGTCTACAAGCAAATCAAATTACATTTTTATGAGCCTTTGAAATTCATATTCTTACAATATTGGATATTCACTCGATTTCTCATGTAGTGGTTTTGTTATTTTCTTCTTATTCAAAAACGAATAACTGTAGATACATGAAAACTTTACTGAATGTTTATATTTTCATTTTCTATACACCATTAAATTTTGAAAATATTTCGACTGTTTTTGAGCTGTTTACGGACATTATCAGTTTTCAATTTTTTTAGTTTTTTTTCTATAAATATCAATAAAATTTTATTTGTTGGGTAAAAAACGTGAAAATTTAATGCAAGGTTCCTGATAATTGTTACAATAGCAGTTGAAAAATATTAAAAATACAAAGGCACAATTTTTTTTTTATAAGCATTTAAAATTCGGATTATGCCAAAATGTATCTATCAAATTTAAAATTTAATAATTATTTTGTAGTTAAAAATTTGAAAAATGTTCAACTTTTATAGCTAAGGATTGAAAATTTAAAACAAGGTTCCACGTAAATAGATAAATTTATAAATTAATTTATTCACAATAATATCATCAAATATACTTAGTAATATCATAGGCTGACTGACCGTTTTCGCTCAGAATCGTTTTTCTTATACAATGATATTAGGTATATCATTGAATTCAAATTTAACACCATCCATTACAGTGACCCACTTGTAACCTACTGTACAGCAGAGCGAAATCCACTTACCCACTTCGTTGTTGTTGTTTTTCTAATTATTTTGAATACTCTTGCGAGTAAAAGTACCAATTAGAACCAATTTGTTATCAGAAATCACCATCAAAATTGAAAATTGAAGCATTTTTCTACTACTTTTCGTGTACACAAATACAAAAATAAACAAACATAGGTAATTGTAAAACCAATACATTCATTTCCATGCAGTGGTTTGTCTAGGCATTTTCAGTGGGTGTGATGTTATGACTAATAAGTAATAGTATATATTTAAATGAATTGTGGTGGTAATACCAAATAAGGAGATTTATCGAATAATGAGGCGGGAGGGAGGGTATATAACATCAACCACCCTTCTGTGTATGCAACTTTTCATCGCTCCACTTAGAATTTATAATGACGCGAAAATCGTTTTTAAAATAACAACAGAAAATATATTTATATTTTATTATGATAAAAACACGTGAAATAATGTTTCTTATTATTATAATCTAATCACGAAATAAGTGTTATAAAGTACAAACACTTTATATTATTATTATTATTATGATGTTTAATTAGTCATGAATCCCGGCAGCTAAGGCCATTAGCTGTTTGTTTTTTGTTTGTAGGGGAGAAATTGTAGGTTTGTAAACACTTGTGTTTTTGTTTAATGGTTTGGTATTTTTTTAGTGGGAATCCGTAGTTACCTGCTGCTCGGGTGGGGGATGGCGGCACTTCTCTCCGGACACAGTGACTTGCCCGAAGAAAAATGCCACCCACGGCTGGGTTCGAACCGGTGCCGGTGTGCGTCGCAATCCGCTCGGCCACTTCGTTCCCCTTTTAATTATTGACTATTGTTCTAATCTTAGTTTTAACACGGCGCAATATGTATGCAATTTAATAGCATTGCTGTGCCAATATTGGACGAATGATATTTTATAAGTGTCATGGCATACGTTTGGATATACCTATATATTAAATGTGAAAGCCATGTTAATCACATTTTTTGATTTCCGTGCTATAGTTCATCGTGAATGGGTGCCTTAAGGACAAACAGTAAATCAGCATTTTTATTTAGAAGTCATGAAAAGATTACGTGAAAATGTTAGGAAAAAAAGGCCCGAAAAATGGAAAAGTGGTTCTTGGATGTTGCATCACGATAACGGCCCGGCTCACAGCTCATTCGTCAGTTCTTAGCAAAAAATCAAACTCCAGTGGTTCCACAATCAGTGTCGTAGCGAACTTTAAATCATATGGAAGCAAACAAATTATTTATGACCTACCCCTCCCCCCCCTAACTCTAACTGATGTATACGATACTCATATCCTCAAATAGGGCGGTGGGGTAGCACCCAAAATGAAGTTCAAAGACCGACCGTGTACATGGGATTTATGAGGTTATGATCCACCACCACCCCCCAGAAATCAGAAGCAATTGCTTCTGAAAAACATGATTCACTACGCCACTGTCCACAATCACCATACTCACCCGACCTGGCTCCGTGTGACTTTTTTTATTTTCGAAGTTAAAATCAACGCTCAAAGGACGTCGTTTTCAAACAATTGATGGCATTAAACAAATTACAAAATACCGAAATCAATCTTAAGGACATTCCAATTAGTGCCTACCAGGAATGTTTTCAAAGGTGGAAAAGAAGATGGCAGCGGTGTATTGCTTCCCAGGGAGATGATTTTGAAGGTGATAATGTGTATTTAGAATAATATAGTGTTAATAACATTTTATTTGAGAAATCCTTGTATTTTTTGATCACACCTCGTATGTTTAAAAAAAATAGTTTTGTTGCTAACACATTGATAAAAACTACTTTTTTTTTGTAGATTTTTTTCAAAAATTTCTTTTAATGTGTAGGTACAAATATTAATAATTTGTATTAAACTGTCAAGCTGATAAGAAAGATGTTATTGATATTTGAAAAGTTTTTATTACCATAAGCAAAAGAAAATTGTGGTCAAATGTGTTGTAGCTACTCCAGTCTACTTTGCTAAGAACAACTTTCATAGTTGCATGCTCATAACACCACCTTACTAATTTTAAACCACTAAAGGTGTCTGCAGTGGCATGGTGAACATCGTGTACTTATGCAACTGCTTAATCCTAGAAATTTAATTTTTTTTATTGAAATTTGTGTGGATGATTGTATACTTAATTAATTATTCTAGTATTTTTTTCATACTAAATTATTGATGACGTCATATAACAAAAATTCTAAATATGTATACAGCCTTAAAATGGGTGGGTCATTGTTTAAATACATTGCTTGGATTTTGAAATATGCTAGCCATAGTTAAGGTGGATCTAATAGGTATAACACTCTCTTCGATACTGGCCACCAGCTCTAGTAGGGATGATTCTAAGTATTGAATATAAATCCTCATAATTTGTCAATATAATGAATTTGACTTGTAAGTGTTTATTGTGATCTTTGATATATTTCCCCATAAAATATCTAACAAAATTACACTAGGGTATACGTAATATTAAACATCAAAAAGTTAATAAACAATGTAATATTGAAACAAAAACAATACATATACATAATATTATATATTATTTTGATAATAATATTAAATAATAAATACATTTAAAATGTTACAAAACTAAAATTATATTAATACTGAGCAACTTAGCTAGTTGCTAGCTGGGCTTTCCACTCTCCCATCTAATAAGGCAATTAACTCTTCTGTGCTATGTACTGGTAAATTGCATGTATTATTTTTGCATACATATGCAGCAACTTTCCCATTTTCCGCAATTCCTAAGCCTTTTGCTAGTTCTGATAAAGAGTTTTCATCAGCATGAGCTAATACAAGATTAGGCATATAGCGCTGTCTGATTGCAGATAATAATGCTTCTAATTCAGGATTATCCAAATCACCTGTAACGTATACCTAAACAGAACAGTTGTAAGTTAAAAATAATCATAAAATAATCAATATTATGCTTACAGAAGTGATTGAATCACAATGTAGAGTAAGCGCAGACACTAACGCTGGTAAAGCACTTGAACTGCCAGACAAACGGCCAGCAAATGCCAAAAATAAAGGATCAATCTTAGAACGGTATTCAGATTTTTCAGTCAATATTGATAGTCTTAATAGATTTAATGCCGATATTGAATTACCAGAAGGTTCAGCTCCATCATGATCTAGAAAGAAGATTTTAAATTTAAACATTCATGTTTAATCAATTATTATCTTACCACTCTTGAACCTTAAAATGATACTGGGATCTTTGTCAGATGAAGAATAGTATCCAAATTTCTCCTTATCCCAGAACAACTCATCTTGCTGTTCTTGCAGTTCATCAGCCCATTTTAACCATTTAGACTGTAGTGTACATTCATACAAGTCTAGAAGACCACGTATGAGAAAAGCGTAGTCATTGAGGAAACCAGCAATAGGTTTTTCTCTAAAAAAAAGTTATGAAACAATTAATATTTAAAACCCCACAAAATTGCATGGTAAATTACATGTTAGCGATATCTCCAATATCATTTACATAACACGATCGTAACAATACACTATTGTTCCACGCATGTGTTTTAAGAAATTCAGCGGCTTTAATAGCTCTTTGTTTATATTCCTCTACATTTAATGCCGATGCTGCTCTTGCATATGCTGTTATCATAAGCCCTGTAAAATAAATAAAATACAATATAATATAAAAAAGTGAAACTTTCATATTATAAAGTCTTATAGGCAACAAAACAAATTTGTATGATAGAGACATTTGATATAGAGATATCATGTTACGCTAAATATTAGTTCATTGACGCTGAGCCAACAGTCACAAACAATATTATTTTATTTGATAATAGGTAAAATAAAATAATATTATATTATTACTTGTATTTTATTGTTTGACATAATAATTCATTTTACCGCTATATTGTACATACTAGAATAAAGCTAATTTTTCCTATTATTTTTAGAATATTTTATGGGAATGAATTGTATTTCTTCAGTCTTTACTTTAAAGTTATTATGGTAAAACAGTTAATATTTTATACTTTTATAGTATTTCTTAGTTCAAGTAATAGGAAAAATATAAAATATCTAATAGGAAACAATCAAAATAGTAGATATAATATAAATGTTACACAATAAAGTTGATACTTGATACTGGTAATAAACGTATAAAGTTCTGGAGTGAAAATTGTAAATATTATACTTTTTAGTGTCCTGGTATTAAAAGTACCTATTGATATATTATACTGGTTATCATAATAGATATTATTATATTATACAAAGTTTAGCAAACAATTGGCACTTATTAACCTTGGTCCATGGTCTTATTTTTATCAACCTAATTTACTGAACTATTTAAAAGTTTAGTAAAGAGTCTAATTATGAATATATGCTTATATATAAATATCATCTCTACTGATGAATGTTTTAGTGAACATACTAAAGATCAACATTCTACATACATTAATAGGTCTATGGTACAAACGGAGAGTAATTCTTACCATTCCATGAAGTAATTATTTTATTATCTAAATGTGGTCGAGGTCTTTTTTTTCGTGCTTCAAATAATATGCTTTTTGCTATTTTAAGTTCTTTTTCTACATTTTCCACTGTTATTTGAAACTTTTTAGCAGTATTTTCCTTGCTTCTGAACTCTATCAACACATTTTGACCCAATAACTCTCCATGAGGATCCTATAAATTAATTAATTATAAATGTTTCTACCATAGGCGGCATGCACAGGTGAAGAAAATGGTGCATTGAAATGTATTTTTGATTTAGACAGCAAATATTTATTTAAAAGCCTTACACAGAATAAATAGTCTTAAAAATATTGAAAACAGATAAAATAAGAATTTTATGTTGATCAAATAAATAATGAAAAAATTATTTATTTATGCGAGAAGTCTGTAAATATGTCATATCATACGTTTTATATGATGTATACATACAAACACAACTATACGGCTAATATTAGACTACCATAACCTATTTTTTTTAGTATAATCTATATTATGTTAATACTATATAATATTTTTCTCAATTAAATAATTGATTGATATACGATAATATACAACATTTTACCTCACACATATTTTACCTATGTCATAATGAGGGAAATAATTGGGCTGCTTATTGATCTATGTTGTTATACAAAATCCTATGCACACCTATAGCATCTATTTATTAAACACATAACTATACACTTACCGAGTCTGGTCGAACATTACCATTAGGTAAAACACTAAAATGCCAACAAAATAGTTCAGATAGCTTAATATCAGGGTTTGAATCAAGAGGTTGGTCTAAGAGTGTCTTTACTTCTTCTTGTGTCCAAGTACAAAAAGCACCTTCACGTTTTTTAGTAGAATCAACTGTAGGTAGTGAATCTGCATCTTCAGCACTATAAAATCCACCTAGCTAAAAAAACATGATTATTTTTATTATTTTAATTAAATTATTCATAAAATCTGCCAGTGAATATAAATATAAATATTTATTATTATGCTATTTATTTCAAAAACAGCTGTGTTCTACTAAAATTAAAATAATTTATAGCATAGTACTAGATATTATTATTACATTTTAAAGTTAATAATATACTTTAAACATTGAAAAAAATAAAATTTTATAGGTTTTGATATTTAACAAAAATTGTAACTAATTAGTTAAGTAGTTCTTTCTATTTAGTAAGTGTACTGTGTTAAAAATAAATACATATTACATTATAATCAGGAAAATACTATACCTTATGACTTAAATCTCTACTGACATATTGCAAGATATCATGAACAACATCTGAATACTGTTCATGTTTGGTTATTTGGAAGGCTGTGGTATATGACACAGCTAACTGTGCTTGATCGTATAACATTTTTTCAAAATGTGGAACATGCCATTTTTCATCCGTTGAATATCTAGCAAAACCCTAAAAAAAATTTTTATAAGTAACAATTTTCTTTAACCTCCACAAATGTCTCACTTGGCCAATGTGGTCATGTATACCACCCATGGTCATTTTTTGCAAAGTTTCCAATGCCATTTCCAAGCTCTTTTTCCCTTCATACGATTTTGACATTTTATGTGATATGTGAAACAGAAAATCTAATATTGTTGGCTGAGGGAATTTAGGTGGCATACCAAAACCACCCCATTCATCATCATAAATTCTCTGAAGTTGTGAGTAACATGTTATCCATGTTTTAGGATTAGGTTTCATAATATTAGAAAGTTCAGTCCCAAGTTGTATATCAAAAGCTGTAGTATCATTAAGTATTTTCATCATTTTAGAACTATTTTCCAACATAGACTTTGAATCACTTTTCCACTTAGTAAAAAAAATAAATTACTGTCCATAATGATATTATAAATATTTATTTTGATTAACTTACTCTTTTAGCCATGTGTAAAAGAATAGTTTTAAATCCAGGACGTCCATATGCATCTTCAGGTGGATAATATGTTCCACCACCAATTGGTTTCAAATCAGGTGTTAAAAATACACTCATGGGCCATCCTCCTTGACCAGACGCCGCCTAACCAATACAGCAAATAAATAGTTTGTAGGCTTAACTGCTAAGGAACATTACCATCAATCATCATTACTAGTGTATAGCCTATCTAAGTATAAAAATTAGGCCTTAAGTTTTTAGTATATTTATAAATAAATTGATGTAAAAATGTATTGCTTATCCATATAAGACATAGCTTCCAGCTGGTGCTTAACTATTGAAAATATCCAAACAAAAGTACCTAAACAGCATAACAGGAAATATTTTAAATAATTATTTTTCAATTTTAATTCAGAATTAAAATCTTTGACAAAAGCAGATTTATTAAATTTGTATATATAAATAATACTACTAATTGATTTTCAGTATTTTGATAGTTGTACATTTTAATGTTTAAACATGAGGCAGCAAGTGTATACGTAGATGGGTAAGTATGAACAACGATAAACAGAGCAAGACAAAGTATATAAAAGATTTTGTATAGATACCTGAACAAAAGTCATGTACAGCTGATCTACATCGGGTCGTTCTTCTCGATCCACTTTAATGTTCACATAATGTTCATTCATGACAGCTGCAACATCTTGGTTTTCAAATGACTCGTGTTCCATAACATGGCACCAATGACAAGTGGAATAACCAACAGATAGAAAAATAAGTTTTTTCTCGGAACGGGCTTTTTCAAATGCTTCATCACCCCATGGATACCTTTATAAAATATAGTATTAGTTAAGTTATGATTTTCAAATAACTCAAACATCTAATTAGGCAATATAAATATGTTTTTACATTAATATTTTGGAAACATTAGTCAAATATAATATATTAGGGATCCATCAATAGGTTATTTTTTGTTTGTCTAAAAATATTTTGAAAGATTTATAAAACGGAACTCCCAGCTTGTTACTTACATAACAAAATAGTAAAAGTTTTTTAAAAAAAAAACAAGAATTAGGTGATTTCATATTATTATGTTATATTTATAATTAAAGAGTTTCACTATTTTATTTGAAAATTCATAAAATTGATAATTTAGACATTAAGAAGACTGCAGAGAGAAAAAAAAATATTATTATGTAAGATACAAACCATTGCACTGGATTTTCGGCGTGCTGCAAAAGGTAAGGCGATCTCTCTTGAGCCAAACGGTTTTTGATTTTCTCCATGCTTCTCGAGTTTAAGTTCACGGTTGAACTCTGAAAACGTCTATGAAAATTTTAACAATAAACAAGAATAAATTAAATGAACCCTTACTTAATATAATTGTAGTTGGGAGGACGTATTGTCAATTGTGATTTTGGAAAAGCTGTTTGTGTGATATTCCATAAGCGATGAATACGGCTTTTTACGTTTCTAAGCCCCAGCATAACAGTACCTAATAACAGTTATTAGAAGAAAAAAAAATGTAATGTTTCTAAACTTGCTCTGATGTTTCAATGCCAAAAATTCAAGTTGCATTAAAATAATAAAAGTTATATAATTAGGTTTGACTATAACTATTATTTTGGAAGGCGACTTGTGTGTAAAAAACTTTAGTAATAGTAAGAAAGAGAATACATATAAATTAGGTATAAAACTAATTATAAAAATTAAGGATCCACTATCCAGTAGTAAGTTGTTTTCGAGTTTTGATTGTTATCAGTTTATCACTATAATTGACTATTACAAAAGTTTAATTATCAATTAAAATATTATTATCACTATAATTCCCTGTGATTACGGCTAGATGTCGCCGGCGAACACTATCGAATAATACATTTTAGATTAAAACCGACGAGGAGTTTATAGCGGTATATTATTTTTTTTTTTTGTCTCGACCAATTCCAATTATATCGTTTTTAACGTAAGTAACGTTCCAACGTGCGTACGTCATAGTTATATTGTGTAAAAAAATCAGTTAAATTGACTTCAAAATAAAGCACATAATCCATAAGGTCTGGTTGGTTACATGGAATTGCAATCTGGAGTCCTGCCAAACCATCCAAAATCAGGCCATTTCAGCAATTTCAATTTCAATTTCAAAAGTACTGAACAGAAGATACACATTTTTTTTTGGTATGTATCAAACTTTACCTTAATAACGACTACCGTTCAATAAAAATTCTATCAAACAATAATTTGGGTTTCTGCTAAAAACGAAGAAATAAAAATAAAAACCTTACGTAAAGCTAAAAAAATTTTTTCAAATGATTTTTCAATTGTTGGTGTTTTTGAACTTTGGGTACTAAATTAAAGTTAGGGGTACGTCAGCACCCCCAAGCACCCCCCTAGTTGCACCTATGAGTCGCTGAGTTTGAAAAAAACGATTAAAAAACCATGTTTAAATGTGAATTTTGTTCCTAAAATTATTCGTATGTTTTATAACATTTAAAAAGTTACAATTTACAATTTTATTTATTTTAAGTTAAGCTATATATTTAAGTATATTAACGTTTTTTATAAATTATTTGTTGTGTTTATAAAATTAAGTTAAATATATGAAATTTTTTCGAATGTCTCCACGTTGTCCCACGTATGGGGCAAAGTGGGGTAAACTGTACTTTTTTTTACATCCTTTTAAACTTACATAAAAAAAAAATCAAATTTTTATAAAAAATGTATTATCAATAACTATAACCTATAGATTGTGTGAACAAATTTAAATTTGAAAGGAAAAAATTGATTTTTAAGTGTATTACAGGTCTTCAGATATTAGCGTCCTCACTTTGCCCCATGTTCCCCTACCACTGATTAAGATACACCGTAGGTATAACATTGATATCGTATATACATACACAACTGTAGGTATCTATAGTCATCTGGCTATAATGGAATAAACAACTTCCGTTTTAAACGCTAAAAACGAAATATAATATAATATTAAACGATGCCATATATTATTATTTATTATTATTTATAACAATATATTATTATTTATTATTATTTATAACAATATATTGTTATAAATAATAATAATAATATCTTGGACCATAGTAACAAGATTTGTTTATTTATATTTAAGTTTTTTAAATTAATTATTCACAAAGCAATATACCGGACGAGCTTGGAGAGAAACACTGGTTAAAAGAATATAAAAGAATATCATCGGGGAATGTCCAGGAACTGGAGTGGCGCCTATAATACAATAACGAGACATACTGCACCGAGGACAAAGAGAGGACCACCGGCGGGCTGTCGGACCTGGACGCCACGGGGCCGATTCCGAGTGGACGCGGTCGGCCCCCTTGCGGTGACCCGGCCACGTTCTGGTTGGGCCGCGACGACGGCTAAAGGGTTGGTGTACTACAACGTAATATTATGCGGCCGACCAGCCGGCGGTGGTGGAGGAGGAGGATGTGAGCTCGACGGCGGAGATGGATACAAAAAAATATGGCGTGCAGCGGTGGCACTTGGAGCAGCCGCAGAAGAGAACGGGGATCGGCGAGGACGAGTTTGGAGATCAGCCACGACCGGAGGACCGCCGAAATCATAATGCCATGGAAATGCTGCCCGCGTCCGGGAAACCAGCCCGCCCGTGAGCGACGAAGGTGTTCGTTCTGCCGCGGTCGGGGCGGGCGAGCGGCCGGGCGAACAGGACTAGAAAGCGTGCTGCAGGTGTCGAGGTGAGCGTGCCAGAGTTGCAGGTGTCGGTACCTGCAGGAGATGGTGACAGCAGAGTCGGAGTCGAGGAAGAACAAACGGAGTGACGGTGAAACTGGACGGGGTGAGAAGAGACGTGGCAGTTCCACGAGAAGCGCGAAAACAAACGTAATTATTAGGTACGTAAGTTACAAGCATATTATTACAGTATGTATGAACTAAGAGTGTTACGAATTTTATATTATACCATATAAAAATAATATGTCGTGAAAAAAATAAAAATTTTTAATAATTTTTCGCAAAATTACAATTTCAGCATACCTACGATTGACCGGCGAGCATCCAATTATTGAT
>NC_042495.1:14800717-14800905 GCF_005508785.2 Acyrthosiphon pisum | reverse complement strand
AAAAGTTCTTCCTCCTCTTCCTCATGTCAACATCTCCGCGGGTCCGGCACGCATGGCCCGCACACCTCGATCTGCAGCCAGAAGCTTTCTAGTCCGAACCGCCCGGCCGACAGCCTGCCTGCCCCCAGAACGAACACTGGCGGGTCGGTTTCACGGACGCGGGCAGAATTTCCATGGTGGTGGTGATC
>NC_042495.1:14797816-14800617 GCF_005508785.2 Acyrthosiphon pisum | reverse complement strand
TACGCGAGCGCTCGCCTCGCGTATTATACTTATATTTACGCGGCGCGTATACTATATGATTACGTACATTTATAAAGTGATTGATAGCAATTTAGTTAAGATAATTATGTAAGATAGTCACAGATCGCTACACCTCACCGCCCTTTCAAAGGTTTTTGTAGGGCTACAATTTGTAGGGCTACAAAAAGCTTTAAAATTTTACATCAATAATATGTTTACAATTTTGTTTACATTGATACATAACATAATTAATTACTAGTTTTACAGATACAATGTATATAAATGATTAAAGATTGTCTTATTTTGACAATTTACATGATTATTAATTACATATAAGTTACATTTGACTAGATAACTCAATTAGAGTTTTACAATTGATAATTGTTATAATTGATTAAGTACATATAATAAAATTTGATTATCATACAATTGATTAAATTGATAAATTGATATGGAAATATTTTTGTTAGTAGTTTTACATAATATATATAATTTAATTACAATAAAAATAGTGATTAGTAATTTGATTAACATTAATTCAGTTACAATAGTTACAAATATAATAATTTCGAATACAATATTCAATACAATAAATTTTTCATGTTAGTTACATATATGTATATTTAATGATTACAATAAAATGTTGGTTAATAGTAAAATTATATTTAAAATCTCCAATAGTATTATAGACCAGTATATTTTATTTCATTCATATTATATTATTTTACCTATCATCAGTGGCGAGCCGAAGTGGTCAATTTTGACGCAGTTGCGTCAACTTTTCAAAGGGGGTGGTGTCACCACGCGACTGTGGCGCAGGATTACATGCTAACGCCTGACCTCTTGGCTCTTTTGAGTTTTGATCCCATTTTATTAACATCGTGACTTTGTTATAAGTAAAAATAGGATCGTGCAGTTTGTGGTGGTAAGTAGGTACGTAATTATGAAAATGCGTCATTTAAAATTGAAGTTCAGCCCGCCACTGCCTATCATAAAACAGTAAATCTGTCGCACAGGGTATAATTTCAATATATCTAGCCAAATCCATACAGACAGGATTTCCTAGGTCCCTTTCTAACACCATATCAGTTACAAATCGTTTTATACATTTTATTATTCCCAGGATTTCCCTGTATTCATATGGAACTAATATAGAATTATTAGCTGAAATTATATGATGGTCAAAACATTCCGTAAAATTATACCATTCTCCTTGTTCCGGGTTAGTGTGTTTTTGTATGGCTAAACTTATTGTTATCTCTTGTAATAGTTGTCCAGTCCTATCCATTATTAGTTCAGTATTTTCTATAATTTATAATAAATTCATTATTTTGGATATTAAGTTTTAGATTCTGAACGAAGTGATGAATGTATTGATTTTACAATGATGTGTGTTTTTTTTTTTTTTTTTTTGTGTCTGACGACAACTTTTGGAGCAGTAAAAATGCTTCGATTTTCAAAAGTTGTACCTTTTCTGAAAGGAAAGTGAATCTAGTTGGTACTTTGGGGGGTCAAAAGTGAAAATTTCCCAATACTTTTCAAAAGCGGCAGGAAAAACCTTAAAAAAATAACGGAAAAACTCGAATTTTTACGCAAAACCAATTTTTGACAAAAACGAAAACTTAATTTTACTGTAACTCAAAAAATAATTATTGTAAGCACTTGAAATTTGCAACAGATGTTTATATTAGCGTTGTCTATACAGGGTTAAATTTTCAAAGTGTTTACTATAAATACCGAGGGAGAGATTCTATCCTGAGAAAAACATTTTTTTTGCTATCTTGTACATTTGTAAGATGGAGACAACGGATGCGGGTATCACGCGGAGACGTATTTACGATTTTGGCGCCCTAGATACACACATATTGGCGCACCTTTTTTTCTCAGTTTCCTATCACTCATTGTCACAAAAAAAACTTTAAAGCCTCTTCTAATTTACAATAGTACTTTTTCTTTCTGTTAAAAATGCAGGGCTTGAAACCGGTATAAACCGTTATAAAACCGAAACCAAAAACAAAATCAAAACCGAAACCGAAAAAATTGGGTATCGGTATAAATTTTGAAACCGAAACCGAAACCGATATTATTTTTATTTTTAATAATGAATATAATCACAATTTATAATGTTAGTATTTTTTCAGTATCGTTGACGTCTTTCAGAAAACTGAAAAGACTAAATTAGTAGATTCGTTAAAAACGTAGATAACATATATTGAATGCAATATAATATTATATATATAGGTAATTTTTAGCACGTAGGGTCGAAATAATTTGCCACCCCTCACCTAGATAACAATCTTACCTTTAAATTTTATAAGAGGTAATTTCATACTAATTTTAGAAATTTTTATGATTATGATCGTTATTGTGAACATAAAATTTGCTATATTGCATGTGGATCAGAAAGAGAAAAAAAATAGTGTGGCATCCTCTAAATTGTATAAATCTAAAAAATCGAATAATTAAAATAATTGTAAATTTAAAACAAAATAGGTACTTAACTTCAGATATTAGATATAAGCATATATACAACCCGTTAGCTAAGTTACATTATTTTTTCCATGAATTTTAAATTTGTAACATAAATTGCTATTATAAACGTATAAACGATGTACAAATAATATTGATACAATTTTTTTACGAATTTCAAATTAAAGGGGGGGGTGGGGTTTAAATACTTCAATATTAATGGTTGCCATTGATTTTAATGTCATCTGGTGGTCATCTAATTGCGGATAGAATTTTCGGTAATTGACTGTATGTCGTAAATGTATACATTAACATCATATATGAACATTTGT
>NC_042495.1:14797079-14797716 GCF_005508785.2 Acyrthosiphon pisum | reverse complement strand
CGTGGTGAAATAAAATTGCAGTGTTATTTTTTTTAAATACATTACCTAGGTATGTTCTTTTAATATATTTTAGTTTCAGACGAATTTACCATAGTTATTAATTTTTAAGATTAAAATTAAAATTAACGATAAATTGCTTATTATATAATTAGTAGGTTTTTATTGGTGTAAAAACTTCAATTTATTTACAATTCATACATACAAGTAAAATACAACTATGATACTTGACTGCATAAACTGAAAATAAGAATTTTCAATTAATTATTAACCAATAAAAAAAGATAACTGGAGTTAAACCAGTTAGGATAATATATTTTTTACGTGACCTTAATAATTAACATTAGTTTTAAATAGATATTTATTTTCGAATTCCAATCTTTTTGCTTTGCACAGTAGTAGGTCCGTGATGCTTAAAATCGATAAAAACTTTCATAATTTTGTTTGTATTATTAATAACACTATTATGTTGCAAGTAAAAATCTATTTAATGATCTATTGTTTATGCATATAGTTATAGACACTTATAGTATACATATACTATATAGACGTATATAGCACCAACTTATAGGCTATAATATGATATAGGTATACCTAGTATACATACTATAGTTTTTTTTCTCAAAGTCCTGTATAATTT
>NC_042495.1:14769224-14795407 GCF_005508785.2 Acyrthosiphon pisum | reverse complement strand
AGAGAAATATCGTTATCCTGTTTTCTAAGTTATTTTGTTGAATATTATTAGGTATGATCAATGTTACACAAATAAGTAAAATCAACATAACTATGACCTGTTCTATACAACATAAAATACCTACCTAAGCTAAAGATTATTTGTTATACTGTTATAGCAGGGAATGTTGGAACCATAGACCTATAAACTAAGTTTTTATTAATTTAGTTTATAGGTCTATGGTTGGAACATAATAGTGAATTAGTGAAGTACTCACTTAGTCACTTATTATGTTCCTCAATATACTCTAAGGTACAACTTTTTTATATTTATTGATAATTTTTACTTCAAAATAATCAAAATATTATAGATTAAGTATTTTATATTTTGGGGGTGCACATTTTAAACTCAGGGGTGCACAAGTACCCTGTGCACCCCCCTAGTTGCGCCAATGTGCATCCGCATTGCAGGATAGTATGGTATAATACAAAACTGTATTTTTATTTTTTATTTTATCGCAATAACCAACAAGTGACTCATTAAAAAAAGTATGAATTTTTGAGGTATTCTGCTATTGCTAATCAAAAGACTACGATTTCTTAAAAAAACAACGGAATTTTAATAATTTAACAAGACAAGTATGATGTGATGTATTCTAAAACAATTCGTGTTAAATGTAAAACCAGCCATACAACCATGGGTACAAAGTTCTGAGATATTTTAGTGGTATTAAAACGGTTAATTGAAAACATATTATTATGTAAAAAAAACAAAAAACATTATATAAAAAAAATAACAATTCATTTTTCACGTGTACACTTGAAATCTAAAATGAAAAATATATAAAATATTCTTAAATACTACCAAAATATAATTAAAATATAATAATTCTTCAGACTTGTCAATAAAATTAAAAATAATTTCTGTCCAAATGAATAAAGTAATAGTTTTAATCACGGACTAAGATATAATAGGTAATACCTAATATTAATATTCTAAACGTAATAGGTATATTTTTTATCATAATTTTTAAGTTTTTATTTTAAACGACATCGTTGGTACATTTTTTGTTTCGTATTCCGAAGCAAAATATTTTTTTTAAGAATTATGATTGATACTAACATCATACAACTTAAATTTTTAAAAATGCGACTGTAAGTTATATTAGTTATAACTTAATAAGTATTTTATGATGAACGTAGTTTAGTCTCACAGGGTACACCTCTTAGAGTGTACCTCCTTGAAATATTTGGTCCACTACTCCGCTTATCAAAACATTAAACACACACGTCATATAACTTCTATTATGAAATGTATAGCGTGATATGCATACAGATTTCAGGCAATACTAACTTTGATCTGTGTACATTATACATGATGTGGAGATATAACTACTTTAATCGCATGCTATTTGTCATGCAAATAAACCTTATAAATTAAACGTCTTATCAAGATTAATGGCTGTAAAAACAATAATAATTTTATTATTATAGTTGTACAGTATACGGTATTTGGGTGCAGTTTATTATAATATGTAGTTCGCATTAACTACATATTTAAAGGGTTTTCTATAATTTAGTAACGCCCTACGGGTACCACTATCTTATAAATATCTTATAAATGAAGTATTGGAGGGGTTGATATTTATTTCCCTTTCGAATATCCCCCGGCCAGGGTCATAGGAATAGGTAATGCGTTGGCTTCAATAAATTATATTTATTATAACTGACCAATGAATATTTGAATTTGGTAACAGCGTTCACAAAATAAGTCATTTTAATAATTTTGGGAACACAATTAAATAACATGTTTTATATAAATAATTTATATTATATTTTATGAATAGTAAATAACTATAATATAATGCTAATGGTCTAACTATTTACTTAAGTAAGGTATACATAGATATACATGATAAATATAAAATATAATTTTATTGGTTATATGTTTAGGTTAGTAACTTAATTAATCATTTTATTTATTAGTGATATTTTACATCCATAAAACAAATATGAATCATATTTTAATATTCTTTATACCTAGGTAGGTACATTTTTAAATTTGTTTAATGAATTAACTTATTTACGAAATAGTTTGGTTTTTTTTTAATAAGTGATTATAATGATAGAAAATAGGTACAAAACATAATTTCAGGAAATAAAAACATGAAACAAAAAATTGCATGGTGTGTATTGTATAGTATGATAATTTAATATAAAACAGTAATCATTAACTTTTTGTGCTGGTGAAGAGGTAGTAAGTAGTACCCAACAGTTTTTGAAAGCATATTAAAAAATAAAATGTTATAATAAAATATAGTGCCAGAATCATACCACTGTGATGTAATTGTAGCGAATCTTTTAATCATACGCCTCATACAATAATTGAGAAGTTTAGCTCCGTCAAATGTTGATTACTTAATGCGTGACGTGAGATAAACAATATATGTTATATTTTTTCTTTAATCAAATTAAGCTGTGCCTAATATTTAGAAAACTTAAAATAAAATAACCATAGAAAATCAAAACAAGCCACGAGTGTCATTTGCACT
The DNA here is from genome assembly GCF_005508785.2 of Acyrthosiphon pisum. Classification (NCBI taxonomy): domain Eukaryota; kingdom Metazoa; phylum Arthropoda; class Insecta; order Hemiptera; family Aphididae; genus Acyrthosiphon; species Acyrthosiphon pisum. The sequence continues at coordinate 14,792,877 of NC_042495.1, read as the reverse complement.
ATAGTTTTATAATTAAATAGAATAAGATACTTAATTATAAATGTAAAACCTTAACCTAGCGACTAAGGTGACCATATTTAGAAAATTTATAAAGTGTTTAATATTTTGAATACTACCCCCATCCCCCACATAATAATGACAGTGATTATACAAATTATTGTATGTTAGGTACGGCGCATATTCCACAACTGCACATGGGGTGAATACTTTATAATTTTGTAAGCCTGTTGGCGTAATAGTGCATTTTGCTTAATGTCCTAATATAATTGTTTTTATAATTCTTATAGATTACTTCCTTTGGTTTCAAGTAACAATAAAATATTTAAATAATGAATTATCATATTTTAATATTATTTTTAAAATATAAAAATTAAGTTTTAGAAACACTTTAGTAGTAGGTATTATGATTCATAATATTTTTCATTAAAACGATTAAGGTTTTACTAAAAATTAAAAATTAAACTACTATCGTCCAGCTAAAAGTTCGTCGGGACAACAGGAATACAGGATACCTACAAGGCTCAAGAAATTAAAAGGGAAAATTTTGTTTTAGACCTAGATTTATGGCCATACCATAATAATTAATATATAACATTAACTGATACGATTAGGCCCTAGTCGTATCCAATTATTTTACATAATAAGTAGGTACTATAGCAAATACCCATACAACAATACAATATATTGTATACATGTTCAGCTGTTATTAGGTGTTTGAAACAAACATAGTTGAAAACCCGTAAAAGATTTGACTTCATCAAGAAAATTGTATTGTTTTGTTTCAACTAACTGATTAGTATTATTAAATTAAAAAGTTTTTTTTAAATGAAAGGTTCGCTTACCGTGAACAAAATGTCACAACAGAGTTGTTATCAGGCCGTGTGCCAAGTTCCAATTAGACAATAGTCGTAATAATGAAAGACTGTTCATTCCATTAAAAATATATACAATGTGCCTATTTTTATCATCTTCACAATCTATCGTCATTGTGTCTGTCAGGGCGTGTACGAGAGAAGATGACTTCGCTGAGACTTCTCTTTCATGAAATATGATCAGAAGTAGAAAATAGGAAGAGAAGAGTGTAATATGTTTGCTTTTACCACATAATAATTTAGCATTAAATTTAGCTATAATGCCATACTGGTATCAATACATCATATTATATTATATAGGTAATTCAAACTTAATATTAGTTCGGTTATGGTAGTTATCATAGATATATGGATCGCTAAAATAGTCGATTTTATTATTTATTCTGTCCACGGACAATTTTATTATATTTTAGATAACAGATGTTTCCACCAGTAATAATAATAATAATAATAATAATTTATTATTAAAAATATTAAACGTATTAAGGACATTATTTTTTAATTTTAAATAATAAAAAATGCAATCTTGGTTAATTTATTAATAGATTATTATTTATTACAGTTAAAGTTTCCCGCATACTTGCATACTTTAGATAAATATTTATTTATTGTTAAAGTTCCAATGTTTGCTCGTCAGTACATTTTTAAAATGCTGACTAGCAAGGATATTTTTAGCAGTATTCGCGGAATTAATAATTGTTGAAGGAAAACAAACAAAATTACAGTGCCTAAACGATTTGACTGTTTTAAGTCTAGACAGTGTAATTCGAATGAATTCTAATTTGTTTTTTAATAGCATCTAGGTATGTACTATAGGTACTTGAGTTTTATTTTATAGACCGCAATACAAAATCATTGGGGCTACATATTATATATTTTTTTATTTTATTGCATTTTTGTTTAAAAACATTTTTATTTCCATAACAAGTAATTATTCTGTTCTTATTAATAAATAAAAATTATGAATACCTATGAAAGGTTTCGTAGATGTGATAATTTTGCATGTATAAACCATAAATTGAACATAAATAATATAGTATCCACATATAAATTATCATTTAAAAATGTACCGAGTATAATTATTGATAATATTGGAAATTATATCCGGAAGTATGAAGATCCCCGAAGGTTAGACATAATATAAATACGTAATTTAACACGCCCGTATCTACTTAACATATTCTAGTTATATACATGTATCTATATACATTTATTAATGCAAATATGCAATTTGTTATTAACAACAACATTTCGTCATAAAAAAGTGGAAAATCTCTTACTGATCTATTTTATGACTGTTATCTCAAACTGCGCAGTGCGCACCTATTTTCGTTATTTGGGGCAATATGCTTCCTGTTAAATGTTATTTTCAAATACATCAATCATTATTTTATGTGATACGTGTTGGTTTGTAATTTATTGATTTGTTTCTAGGAATTAATTAAAAAATATTATAATTAATTATTATATTAAAATATTGTTCATAAATATATTGAATTTGTTTATACATTTTTCAGAGTTTACGGTGTATTAGCTATTTAAGTGAGTTATGAGTTTACCTACATCAGTAATTTATTCCACTTGGTTTTATTTCGGTTGCAGGATCATTAACGATAAAAATATTTTGTTGAACCTATATCAGAAATAATTAATTATAGTATACAAATAATAATTACTTTCATAAATTGATTTATAGTATCTAATTATGATTTTAATGAATAAACTCTTAATTATTTTACAACATAATTATTTATATTGTTAAATAATATCTAATGTTACTTGTAATCAACTATGATGCATACCGAAATAGTGGCAGCACCGAGGGTGAGCCAAGACCACCCTAAAATGTCTCATCTACATTATTCACCCCCCCCCCTTTATAGTTTTAAGATTATAAATTCTATTAATTCCTTTATTGAGCATCGGGCCCACCTGGGTGAAAAATTCTCGCGTTGCCACTATTCCGAAATAATAAAATATTAATTAGTTATTCACAAACCTAATAAAAAAAAAAATCACTTTTCTGAAAATCTAAAATGGTTTATTCATTGTTACTAGGATTTGGTACTATTTACTAATAGACTTCTGGCACTAAAAATGTTTGAATTATGCACGCGAATACGTAATTAAAATTACCAAAAATGCTCTAAAATATTCAACTAAAATTAAAGGACGAAAAATGGGGGGAAAACGGTAGGTATGTTTATGAAAATATGCACTATAGTAAAAAATTATAATATAATATTAATAATATTGTTAAAAATGCTTAAAAGTGTCGAATATGCCTTTGTTGTAAAAAATAACAAAATAATATGCAAAAATATGCAAAGTCAAACTTTGTATATATTTTCACAATTTCACAAAACAAAATAATGTATATTATCTTGAATATTCTTATATCTATATATCCCCTATATCTTGCCTTGAATATTCTACAGCCACTGAACCAACACAGAAAATATAAATGTATATTATGTACCTAGATGCAAGTACCAAACCCTATTTATTAAATTAGTACCCAAGATGTTTTTTTATACTTTTATAATTAATTTTAAATCAAATGATGGGAATAAATGATAAATTATTTTCGGTGATGTATATGATATTATGAATACATTTTTAGTAACTTCTTCATATCACTCATATTATTATATTATATGTATTTTCTTAATGCGTAACCTATATTTTTGCCAATGATTTATGGTGCTGTAATTAAATTGTTCTTAATATTGTATATTGTCATAATGATTTCTTTTTTAACAATTAAATTACTTACATTATATAATTTATAATTTATTAATATAATAACATTCCTGTATTTATTTTAGAATATTACACATAGTAAAGTACCATGGAACTTAAAAATACCTATATTATAAAATTATTATTATAAGAATATTTGTAGCAATTCTTTGCACGGTGGGTAATTAGGTACTTTAATTACTAATTACGTATATATAGTTTAAAAAGAAAAAAAGTTAGCTTATACGTTTTTTCAATAATAAATATATCAAGAAGTATAGGTAATAGGTACCTACTTATATTTTTTTTCAGATAATAACTATACATTTTTTTCATACATAATATTATGTATATTTATCAAATTGATTTTATTTTAGTGATTTCTTATCAATATTCAATTTACCTAATTTAAATTTTAAACACATAATTTAGAAACCTATAAATTATAATATGAAATGTAAATACCTTAATTTTATACTTTTGTTCTCTGACCACTGTTGTAACGATTTTTATTTCCATTTGGATGTTATATATTAAGAGGACTTGATACCCTTGTGTTGTCTCCATCTTATAGGTGCGTAACATACCAAATTTTACGCTCAGTAGAAAAATTGTGCCTTCGTTAGTTTAAAAATTAGAGTGAATTGATCTCTTATAAGTCCATGAGGTTGCTTAGATAATAATTTTATCTATAAATGTTTATAAGAGTTCTACTTTCACTCTAGTTTTTAAATGTACGTATGGAGCTACACGTGTTATGATGTGCGTAAAATTTGCTGTTACGCACTTAAGACGGAGACAACACAGGGTTTAGGGGTATCACGTCCTCTTAAATAGGTATTTATGATGTTATCAACGCTTGTATTATTTGTTTTCGAATCTCAAAATGTAAAAATCGTATGCTAATTACTATAATTACTAATAAACAACGGCTCTATCAACTCGCTCGCCGGGAAAAGGACACAGTATATTGAATATTTACTCTTCAAACAAAATAATAGTAATAAATCACGTTTTATTTCAGCGAAAAAAAATAAATTTAGGATTTTTTCATACTTGCACCTATACTTATGCATAAAATCAAGCTATTAACAAAGACATTTTGGACCTAATTAGTAAAAGACCTGTCGCATTGCATACAAATTAGGCCTGCAAGAGAATACATAATTATTATCAAAAATGCCATACTCCGCGATAACGACCGGGACAAGTATATTATATTATACTACACTAGGAAAGTTTTAAAATGAGGTCTTTGAATTGTTGATGATGCCTTGCATAATATAATTAATTTTATACAATCATGTTGAATCATTACATCATGCATATTAATAATATTGTAGCTTCAAGTAAACTTTTATTTGCGTATATTTGTATAGATTAAAATTGTACAATCTACCGGTAAGGCATGTCGGTATCGACTATCGGTGTAGAATAATAAATATTAACCAATATCAATATAAAATATTCATGTTTGCGAATAAATATTATTCAATTACTTAAATCGACATGCAATCTTTGAGAGACGTCATGTATAATATTGGCATTATAAAATATAATGTACATTGTTATATTCTTACTGATGTCAGCTATTTCGATTGATTAACCGAGATATTATGTAGGTACCTAAGAAATATACACACCTATTATTAAAATCAATTAGTTATTATACATTTTAAAGATATAAATATTATAATACAGTATCTCCAAAAATCACTAATCATACCTGAAATATCTCCAAGGAAATCAATATATTTAAAATATAAAAGCGAAGTTTTCAGCAGTGATTCTAAATCCTTTTTTTTAAATCTAATACCTATATAGATATAGGTATGCTATAGCATACCTATCTATATTTTAAAAACAATTTTAAGTTTAATAATAATTATAATTAGGATTTTTAAACTTTTAAAACGGCAATTTTTTATAACGATGAGGAAAAATTTATCTAATCACAGTGAAGTTAGAGCAATTGAAATTTTTGATATTCGTACACTAATATCAAAAATAGAATTAGTCAGCTAAAGACTTAAAATAACAGAATTTATCTAAGTCAATCTATAGATTTTTTTTTATATAATAATCCTTCAATATATAGTTCTACTCACTATAATAGAGCTTTCATTTCATTTTAAAATTACTCAGTTTTTGAAAACTGGTGGTGTACTTCGTCAGTCATAGTTCTTATAAAATTGTTTTTCTATGTTTTAGTAATGCAATATTATTTTTCTAACATAAATAGCTACCTGTGGGTATATTTACTTTATTGTTTCATTAATTTGTTTTGATGTCAAAAATAAACGATAGGGCCGGGTAAGAAGTATTGTCTACAGCAGTTCCTCCCCGGTCCTCGATACAATATGGAAAATAAAAAAGTATATAGGTAGGTAGGTATACTATATCCTATAATATTGTCTCAAATATCGAACATCTAATCAAATCTGAATTTGTACTTAATTTTTATATATTTTTTAATAAAATTATTTAAAAAATAAGGTTATTATTAAAAAAATTCCAAACATTTTATTTAAAAAAAAATTTTGTTGATTTTTAAAAAAACCATAATATTATAGATTTTTGTAGAGAAAAACCTTATAAATATATTGATTTGCCATGGGTATAGATTTGAATGAAATGGGACGTTTGTGACGTATATATTATACCTATATCCGATATCGTATAAATTACAATTTTTATAATTTACTTATTTTAAAATAAACATAAATCGTGTACAGCTTTGAACATAATATTAAAGGGCACATATAGGTGTAATCAAACCCGGATTAAGGATTAATTGGGCTCCGGGACACCATACAATTGGTGGGCCGCTTTCAAATATATAACTTCGAAAAATTGTATCCCTACATTTTTACGACTGTATAAAATTGTATAATTTTGTACTATATTACCACGTAGATTTATGCATATACGCATGCGTACGATGTATAGTTCACAACTCCCATTTTATAAACTTCATCATAGCATATCAATTTTATAATTATTATTATTTTTCGTGATATAAAATTAACAACATTTTTATTTTATAATATTACTACCTACTAAAATAAATTATTTTGTTTTTTTGAAAACTATTTTGAATGCATTACAAAATATATATTTTGGGGATAAAAATGGGCCCCGGGACCGTGCCCCTCCTAGACCCCCCTTAATCCGGGCTTGGGTGTAATCTGGTGGAATAGGGTCATCCATATTTTAGCATGACATTTTACAGTCATGACAAAGATATTGTTTTTCCCCTCCCATATGGCCTTATTTTAAGCTCAAATATTAAATTTCTATTACAATCCTTTTTTCAAAAGCATTATGATTGAGTATTATTTTACTACGTGTGTTTAAGGGTTTTTCTAATTACTTTAATTGGTCATTCTAATGTTATTTTATATATATTTATATTTATATTTATATATATATATAGCCATATAGGTAAACGTGGAAAAGTTAATGCGGAAAAAATTAACTTTAATTAGTTTAGTTCGTTCATAACGTTAAGTTACAAGTTAATAGTTTCTAAATAACTTATATTCCTCCAAAATTTTAAAGTTCATATGTATAGAAAACATTACCTTAACTCAGTTAATAAAACAAGTTAACAATTTTTTTTTAATTATCACATATTAGTAATTGTGCAACTTTCAAATTGTTTTAATTAATAACTTTGTTATTCTTTGTAATAATGTTGTATTAATTCATCCAACTATTCCTTCATGTAATACTGTAATAATTTATCAACTATAAGTTTGTGGCTATTATAAACTATTGAAAAAAGAAATATTTTATAAATTAGTTTTATTTAAAATCATTGTCTATATTTCTACAACATGATTAAATAAAAAAAATATTTAGTTAACTACTATAGTTTTAGTTATAGATTATAGATATGTATAAATATGTTTTTATTTTAACTTTTTAACTAGTGTATGCCCACATTTGGGTAATTACACTTAAAAACTAAAGTTATACACACTATATCATATGAATAATACCAACTTGATATAATGATACATTTTCACAATTTTTTAGTTCTATATATATGTATAACAGTCTTATAGATTTGTTATAGATAAATTATTTGTGGGGTAGAATGGTTTCAACCAGCGTGGACCGAGGGATTTCTAAGGGAGGTGGGGTGCTATGATAAATAAGAACCTTAATGATGAACAACATAGAGTTTATTAGATATACCTACCTATATTTGTAAATAATAACATTAATATTTTGAAAACTAATTTATATAAATAAATAAATAAATAAATAAATAAATAAATAAATATTAAATAATGGTCATATGGCCACGCATTGCAATACAATTTATCATAGTTACCTATGTAGTCAAGGGGTGGTGGTATTACTAAACCCGCAACACCTTCCTCGCTAGCGTCACCTCCTCCCTTCTATAATTAGTAATTTTAGACACAATAAGTAAAACATATTTATGATGCCCACACACAAAAAAAAAAAAAATTACCCCAAGGAACGTTTCGGAGTATGTACATTTATGCGTAATTGAAGTGATAGGTTTCTATAATTCATGTACATTGTACAGTGCAGTGATAAACCAAACATACTAATCCCCTTTTGTTTTAAAAAAAAATAATTCATTTAAATACTTATTTTTGGCACTTTTAAGTATAGTTATACGCATAAGACAATATTTTCAATTATTTAGATTTTTTAAAACCATTCAATAAGAGGTTTCTTGAGGTGATACAAATTTATTTTTTTCAAATGTTCATGAACCAACCTTTTTCACCATAAATTGTTAGCAGATGAATTTTTAAAAATTATTATGTTGATGAATATAAATAATAATCATTAAAAATGGTTGTACAAAAATATAATGTAGATGTAATATTATTGTATCTAGAATTTATTATACTAAGAACATTTTTAAAAATTATAAAATCTAGAAAGATTAATATTAATTACTTAAGTCTAAAATTATCTAATCACCATAGTCCCATATCTTTCTAACCTATTATCTTTAGTACACAAAGAATAATACACTCGAATCCATAATTTTTTTATTTTTTAATATATAAATTATGTTGTTGGCCCGATCATTATTGATATTTGCAATTTTGATGTAGGTAACCTACCTAATATAATAATATAAATATGTAATACTACCTATACATAAATCTGTTATTATTAAAGAATTAACTATTGCTACTAATCGGATATCCATGTAGTGAATGATATAACATTATAATATACACAAAATAATAAATTATAGTACAATATTATAAATTATAAACTGTACAGAAAGAGATATCTGAATCTGTACGTTGTAGAGGAAAATATAGCAACTGGTGTATTATAAATTCGCTTATTAATAATTGTACATTTATGTATGAAAATTAATTTACGGGAAAATGTTTTACAAATCTCTTTTCATACATGGTATAATTAATCGATGACAAACTATCGCTACATGTCACATGCCTATATAAACTACACATAATTTATAGTCTCCGTTCACAAGTAGTTTTGAAATTTGATTATATTCGACACATTTCATCACCATATATTTGGATAATGCATTGTATAAAGGATGTATGACACGGCCTGGTATTATTATTTTCGTGGCAGTAATCCAAAATTATTATTATAATTTTTTTTTGGTGATTGAATACTATAATAACATCACAATTTCCAACAAAACTCGGTATACAATATTCATTCAAGCTTTTATACCTTGTTATCTGGTTTTGTTAATTTAAATTAATGTTGTTACCACCCCCAACAATTATTCTTTATTTATTTTACTCCTAACCCATTTGTATGGAATAGACCTGTTTTGTCGTTCCCTAATTTCGTGTAAGTATAAGTATAGCCTCTAGTAAATACTCACAGAACCCGGAATTAAACACATTCATTTATACTTCAGCTACTTATTTATTTTTAATGAAGTTAAATAGGTATTATCATGACTTTTTCCACCTCCCTTTCTTTCAACCAGCCCCGATGCTTTTCAACTTATCCAACTGAGAATATTATTCCCAACTTTCTATAAAATCAAAATACCTACTTACATTTGTTACATCATAATTACATTTTTTTTACTAACATAAAATTAAAAATAGAATATTCAATATATTATTTTATACCACACTATACTAATTAGTAATTACTAATATATTATAGCTTGTTTAATTTCTTTAGTATTTCGTTTTTATCGCTTAAATGAATACCATAATTCTTACCTATGTATCCACCTACTCAAATTAAATGCGTGTTATAACAAAGGAACCAATTTTTCCTATTATTGTTTTATAGTTTGTTTTATCTCTACTGTAAATAATAGACGCACGTGTAACAAATTTGATTTTTATTAATACCTCACAGAAATTGATTCGAATTTATTACATAAACATGATTTAATTGTACCATACATGCATACAAATATGATTTATTGATAAAATGAACTCTCTAGCTAGTACATTATGCCATTAGTTTGAAATTATTATTTTTATTACACAGCAGGAGTTCATCAATAAATAAAAATGTGGATGAAATACATTCAGATATTCCAACGAGTAGGTACTCAAAGAAAGGAAATCACAAAGGAATATGATAATAGAAAAAAATGTGATTGAATGATTTCCAATAAGAGATTTTTATTTAATGATTTTGCAAGATTTTATAATAATATCATTCTAACAAAATATATATTTTCTTTCAATGTATATAATAATCTAAACTATTTTTATATCAAATAATGTACGCACAAAGAAAAATGTACTCGCGTCTATCTACAAATGTATAACCTATAAAAAGTTATTGAATTAGTTAGGATTAATAATTAATACGTCCAAGTTGTCTTTTTTAGCACTAGTATGAAAGAAACCAATAGGATACGCTTTTGATAAATTTATTTTAATTTAAATTCGTTCAGTATTAAAAACAATTGTATAGGTACGTTGTACGTATATTATAGTACGTACGTGAATACTGAATAGTGTTACATAAAACAAATTTATAATTATTATATAGGTAAATGAAAGAAGTATTAATTTACTTATCGCAATAGATATTATTTTATTTTTTACATAACTATACTTTATTGTATATCTACGTCTTAAACCATAAAATAATTTAAATATTAAATAGTCTAAATGTAATTTTAATGAGTAAAAACTTATATTTTAAGCTTATTCAGATAAACATACCATTATATTAAGAATTTACGTGCTCATACTCCATATAGAGCATTATTTTACATATTCGATCTTTTTAATATGAATTTCAGTTGAGTGAAGTAGTAATATCAATATATCATTATAATAGTTTGAAATATGAATAATATTAAACTCTATTTAGTAAACATAATAAACTTAGGTACCTAGCTAGTTTATTGGTGTGTTACTGGTATAAAAATATCCCAAATTTGACCACGCCCCTTTAAAAATACATTTTTTTTTCATACCTAGTAAAAAGGTTTTGACTTGCGGGCATTGCAGACCAAAATTTGAATATATTTTCCATAAGATGTTTGTATATACAATACAAGTGTATAAATCGTATTATGTATTTTCGTTATTATTACTAATAATTTGTGGTTGGCCAAAATATTCCGCCATTTCAATATTGTACGGTTTGATCGTTTCTATTTTTCTCTAAATTAATTCTGTTCCGCGCAACTTACTCTAGGCATTCGTCCGGTTTTAAATAAAATTACTCCTTTTTTACCGGGAAATTGTGCGACAAGCTTATTTCATACGACCCAATGTCGTCGGAGACGCGCATAAATCTCGACAACGGTCGCGTGTTGGTCCCGATGGCGCGCGACACGACGTCGTAATCAATTGACGGCGCGCGCTCGTTCCCTAAATAAAGTCGTGCACGTGTGCTATTCTATTCGCGAAAAACGATCGCGAGGGGGTCGGTTCGGTACATACGACAATTATGATGAATTCGAGGTGGGTTTATCAGAGTTCAGACTACTATAACAATATGCAAAGTCACTTGTGTGCATGTCATTTCGTCTATAATAACTTCAACAATAATTTCGAAAAAGAAAAGAACATTGCGAAATCCGCGTTAAAACACAGCCGGTGAACAAACCGTAAATAATATAGCTGAATACCCATAGTATAATATCTAGTATATTAGTTTAATAAGTATAAGTATAATTTGTGAATTAAGGACAGCATCGTAATAGGAATTTAGTCAACAGTTTAATATACTCGAGCAGGTAATAGAAGAATATTAATAAGAGTGCGAGTCGTTAATGAATAAGTATGATTAATGAAAGATAAATAATAATAATTTAAATATATCCGTTTGAACCAACATCAAGTATTTATTTAAACTCGATAAATTAACATACTGATATACCGGCATGAAGTTATATTGTAGGATGGGAAATCGAGAGGGTATATACGCGGCTTCGCGAAGTGCAAAAAAACAGAGATCTGGTGGATTATATACTGATTTTGCGTCGCCATCTGTACGGTAATGGTTATTCAGGATAGGTAGGCAACTGATTATCTGTACATAACCGTGGGCTGTAGAAGGCGATATAATATGTATGCCGGCGTGTCGTAGTATTTGTAATAATTGGTGTTTTAAATTGTTGTAACCGTGTAGCCGCAGTAGCCGGTATAGGTAATAATAGTGTTTTTTTTCATATTATCCTTTATATAATTAGCGTTATGGTTTCCGGTGCGAGTGTGCACTTTTAAATGGTAATTCTCTGATTTTATCGGAGTGTACAGGTGTTGATCGCTGAATAAGAAAGCTGACGATAGTAATTTTGGGCACGGATGATGACGACCGCAATACCCCCTCAAATATTTTTGTTTTGGAATATTATCAACGCCACTGTATTCTTTTTAAATAATTAATTTACTGAATAAAGAACAGAATGTAGAAGTATTCAACAAACCAACATAATATTTAGAAAATATTTTTTCAATTAAGTAATATTATTTATATATAGGTACCCAATATAATATGATAATAGCGTGTTACTGACTACTGACAATCTGAAACGACTGTGTGGTAGCAGGCGTGAATCTAGGAGGAGAGACTATGGGACTTTAGAGCCCCCCCCCACCATTGGAAATGTTATATATTATATATTATTATACAAACATTGATTTTAAATTATTAAACTATTATTTTATAACCAATGCGGTAAAACCTACCAAAACCTCATTCACATCAGAATAACAGATAAGAATATAAGACCTATTTGCTAATATGACATACTATATAAGTATTATATAAATAACTATGTTTCATTTTCATTATTAGTTATTTTTGACCATGGAGGCATTGTATTTTAATACTTCAAAATCCGCCGCGTGACGTTCAAATACTTGAATATTTATTCGCCCTCTTTCCCCCACTATGGCACCATGGTATGTGAATCTGCGTGAAAACAATATTGAGTCGGCCAATCAGTGAGTGGTTTCCCTAGTCGGCTTAGTCTAACAAAAACTGAAATGACGCCACTGGACCTCAATAGGAAAGTGGTATTTTGTTAGCAGAGTTTTGGTATAACCTGTACACACTACACGCTACACTACACTAAACACTACACACTATACACTGTTCCCGGGTGATTAAAAGCGATTTTAAGAAAATTAAAATATATTGTTATCGTCTTAAACTACAAATGTAATATATCCTACTGCTCTCCATATATTGGCCTATTGCAGGTTTCAGCAGGGTACATTATATTATGCATTACAAATATTATTATTACTTTAAGTAGTATATTAGGACATTATGCATACCATAAGCGCGATCGGTTAATGACGTTTTACTTATATACTATTACGAATGTATATTATATATATATATTGTCTGAGGAAATAATCGGCGGTCACCACACCACATTTCACCCCTTCACTTGTACGGCTTATATTCAATCGTCGGCGTCGGCTCCCTTATAATATATATAATATGCGTGGTTTTTTTCACCCATCGAGGGTAAGATTTTTTATAACGCGTATTCTATTATAACGTCATAGCCTCAGTCATTATTGTGTTGTGTATATGTAGTCCCCCGCCGCCAACGCCGCTTCCAGTGTCCGCTTGAGCGTGCAAATTGTCGACCCTTCGGATGATCGTCCCACCGAAAAAAGGGTTCCCTAGTCGGCGGTGAGTATCGATCCGTCGAAGCCACCGCCACTATACGATAAGCGAACTAAACGCTGGTATATGAAGAAAAAAAACCAAAACCGCCAAATGCTAGCAAGTTTCAAATAGGTACGTCATTATTCTTAATTCGGACACTATATTGATGTTTATGTGGCATAATTATGGCATAAAAACGGAAAAAAGCAAACACATTTGATGATAATTTCTTCTTTTTTAGGTACCTACCCACCTAATTATACTGCAGCGTATAGTTACATATTTTGAATGTCTTTAGCGGATAATATATAATACATAATATATACTCGCGAATGGCCAGCAAATAGCTACTACAGACGGACCTTGCGGCTCGCAATAACTCAACATTCGAGAAGAAAAAAATTCAAATAATTAAAAATGTTATGTCTGTCGTTTGAAGGATAATTTTTCATATTCGAGATATCAAGGTTTGAGTTACCGAGAATTGACTGTAGGTACTTATATCTGCAGATATTATTTCGTTCTGATCGAACGTAAATATTTATAAGTATATTACATTGTTTTCAGATGTTCAAGATTTCAAGCGGTCCATTTTAAAATTTCACCAGGGCATATAAAAATATAAAACCTCTGTGCATTATCCTGATTTTATTTTATTTTTTTAGATCATGGACCGCATCAACATAAATAGTTAAAAGCAATTTAAAAACTAAAATATAATAAATAATTTATTGCTTTACTTTTGAAACCGATAAGTATAATGCATAAAAAGCTTGGAGAGGACAAAATATGATTACGTCATATTGGCAATAAAAAAAGCAAATATAATATTAACCTTTATTATTTGTCATTTATATTTTATATTTATAACTTTTGTATACTTTTTTAAAATTCTCTAAAAATACAATTATCATATGAAAAACAAACAAGTGTATTAATTTTAATATTATAACGTAGTGATCACTGGATTTTAAAATATTATCAATTTGTTACCGACTTCCGTTATCACGTTTTATTAGTTATACATTTATTAATACCTACTGCCGTGTGGCGTAAAAAAAACAGTTATAAAAACATTTTAAATCATGAATTTTGTGATATTCAATATAAAAATTTAACAGTTATTCAGTATGATAATCAACGAATGTAGATTATCTCGTATACTTATAGACTTATAATATACTTATATAATATACTTGTAATGTTTAATATTGTTTACTCAATTATAATTGATAGCGTGATATTTGTTTATTTATATTTCAACTGTTATTAATAATTATAAAAATCTAAATTACCTATATAAAAAATTGTGCATAATTTCAGCTGGCCAATTGGGACTATTTTAAAAGTAAGGGTTGAAACCGTACACCCTGACCCCTTTAAATTACGCCTCTAAATTAATTTTACAAATTCTATTTGTTTAAATATCGCGTTAAATATTTAATAAAATCAAAATAGATCATAAAAATAACTGTTTATAAGTAGGTATTAATATACATATATATATTAAATAAGTATTTCATAAATTGTATTACCTTATTAGGTACTTATGGAGCAAAGTTAGATATGAATTAATGTTTAAATTGTAAAAATATGGTAATTTTTAATTATAATAATAAAAACTAAATGAACATTTCATTACCAGTTAGCATACATAATATTTTGGCGACTTCCGTTCGATTTTTAACTCATTTTTTGTCTAAGACATAACTTTAAATTATGTAAAATATTTCAAATAAATTACGGTATGAATGAAATGTGTTGCCTTGCAGTTGGGTACCTATGTAAATTGTAAATACTACGTTATTTTTTCATTTTATTCTTTATTCTAAACCTATGAGCATTTTACTTGGCTACAGTTTTGAGGAATAAGTTAATTTGATACTTTTAAACTTATTTTATGATATAGTATTCATAGTTTTAAACTTATTTTACTTCTAAAAAATACTTTTTAATCTTAATAGTTAAATTATTTCGATGTGAAAGACAATATTTTATACGTATCACGTATAACAGATAAATTTAGAATATACCCGCTAAACACAATCGCTGATCCCATAAATATAGATTTCATATTAAATATTACACTTATTTTCTTTATGCCCCATTTTATCATGCTTGAAATAACTATGCGCGAAAAGTCGTTCCACACCCTTTTCTGATCTCCTAAGTCCAAACTACTATAACTTACTTATATTAAAATATTTATTATTTTTTTTTTAAAAGAAGTTTGAACGACCACAGTTTCATATTCTAAATCTCAGTGGATATAAAGCGTATAGATTTTCAAAATAAATATTTAATCACGCATCAGTATATAATATATTATAATATACAGGTGTTTTATAATTTATAAATTATTTAATATAGCTACTAAATAAAATACTAATAATTTGATTGATTTATTACTTTGCATAATTATTAATTTAATAAGTTATTAGGTATATTACAAAATACTATAACTATAATATTATATTACTACACTAACTAATAATTAGTAGGTAACAATAGCTAAAAATATTAACATTATATGACAATAAAATAAATTAATGAATTAATATAAGTTTAGGTACATAAGGCATAAGTAAATAATACAGAATAATATTGGTACTATACTAATAATAAAAATAAAATAATAATTATTCATATCGAGATTTTTTCTAAATTATTAAAGCCAGTGTTCAAGGTGTTTATTTGGTTTGAAAATTGAGAACAGGAGACATTCCATTTGATCTCCAGGTTTTTTTCTCAGTTACGCTCATACAATTTGAAATAATAATATTATATTATGTACTTGTGTATGGAAATTCGGAAATATTTACACATAATTAATCCCATAATGATATCACTATTCTGACATTATTTGGAATAAAAAATTACTATATATTACAATAATATGTCATACAAGAATATGGGTAATTCGTGTAAAATAATATTATAATCAGTTAAATTTGTTTATTCACCATATGGTGACCCATACGACGTGTATAAATAAGTATAATCTGAAAAGACGCTAATATAAATAAATTCATAATAAATGCAACCACTACTCTGCTTTCTTTGACTGCTCCTGGCGATCGAAACGAGTTGCATTTGAAATAAACGAGCAAATATTTTATTCTTAAAAGTAGAATTCCGATAAAATTACATATATTTTGTCCTTGGGACATGGGTCACATCCAGATCGCCGTCGATTATAATATTATTGAAACAAAAACAGCTCGGTAAGTCGTAATTCTTGTAAACCGTCCCACGCAATAAACGGGTGTGTACACGTTTCATTTTTTTTCTTCTTTCCAACGAGGAAAAATCCTTCGGCGACAACGAAACGTTTTTTTTTCTTCCCATTTACACCCGTGCATTGCTTGTCCAGGTGAAAATTACAGGGTGACCCCACACACACACATTAAATCTAAACGTGAAAAATAAGAACATTTTAAACTACCGATAATTACGACGGATTTGACAAAGAGCTGTCATCCAGTGTTTACTATATAGGTAGATACCTCTTCTCGTCTCAGATGGGGCCCACCGGCTGTTTGTACACCTATAACGCACACACACAAATACAAATGTAGTGTAATATATACGCGTTGTTTCCCTTCCCACTTGCTCACACGTGGGGAGCTACTTTTATAGTCGCTGGACTATGACTGCTGGATAATCAAACCATCATCATAATGTAATGTGCGCACGAAAAAAACGTATAATTTAACACTACACGCGGACACACTTATATAATATTATTATGGTACATTATTATTATTACAAGTAAGAGTAGGTGCCTATATATAATATTGAAATATTACTTATTTTATAGACTTTTTTTTTAAATTTTATTTTATGCGGTCATTTATGTAAATTAGACTTCATGATTCATGAATTATTCGATAATTGTCGATTGTTAGAAGGATACCTAACCCATTATTTTTTTTATAAATTTAAGTAGGTATACCTACCCATAATACCTATAATATATTATTTATTGGAACATATACGCCAAACCGCAGTTAACAATATGTGTAGCAGAGAAATATAGTATAGTTAAACATTTAAGATGAAAAGTTGTAGAAGTATACATCATAATATGAAAATCGAAAAAACATAGGTTGTTGGTGGTTGATACAGGCTTCGAGCATAGGGTAAAGATAATAGTTATGGCCTAACGAAATGGCGTGAGTGAGGATAGGGCAAGGAAGTTAGTTATGAGTGTAATCAGAGGGAACTCTAAATAATAGCTCCGTTATGGTTTTTATAAACTGCGGTGAATAGATCTATTCGCAAAAACAAACCTATATTTTGTACTTATATTTAATAAATTAGGCACACATCACACGCATAAAATAAATACATTTATGTAATGAATTTCTTTTTTCTTATGTTTATTTGCATCGAATTTCTTTTAAACCTATTAATCACATGCAATTTTACAAATTACAATACAAGATTATATGATAATATAATAATTACTTAAATAGTAAATTCCAAACATTCATTAACCAAGTACCAAAGTTTTAAGCTAGTTTAAAAGAAATTTGGTGAAAGTGCATGAGCCAACTTTGAGCTCTAATCCAAACGTCCACATTTTAGAATACCTATATTTCTATACTTATACCAGAGTCTATTACTCTTAAGTCTTAATAATAGTATCGTATAGCAAAAAAATACCTACAAGAACATTTCATAGGTACCTACTATCCCGATTATCTTAAAATATGAATACGTTGCAACTTGCAACCACCATTTATTTTTGTGGAATATAAACATTGAACACATGATTGCGTATATTAATTTATAATTTAAACCTTTCATTATTTTTTAAGCTGCGTATTATTGCAAGCGGTAAAAAATCAGCATAGGACAAATTATTGGTCTGATGATTTTAAAAATAACATGGCTGATTAAAAAATAATGAAAGGTTTAAATTATATCAAAAACTGTTTTTTATAACATGTTTATAAAATATAAGGAAGTAAACTAAATAATATGGGGCTCTCCGTATAATAATTTTGGGCCCTAGGGTAGCGACAGTGACCCTACATTTTCGATTTAAATTGTATTGCGTAAATGTGAGTCTTCTCGTTTTATGAATAGTAATGATAATTGGCTTTTACTAACATATATTTAAATTTAGTAGATATAGCTATACAATATTCAATTTAGGCGATAATTTGGCGGAAAGTACGTTTTTTGTGACGATAGTAACGTGGTGCTTTCATCGAATATTTTACCCTATAAATCTATTATGATTATCAGCTACTATTTGTTTTTTAATTTATTTCGGATTTTACGTGCACACATGGTGGTATAGGTACTGATATAGGTACTTATAATGTATAGAATTTACATAATTAGGTACATGAATAATACGAAGAGACGATAATGTACAATGTACACAATAATAGTTGCTTACACTTTTCATAATTGAATTATATTTATTTATCATTATATAAGTAATATCAGATATATATTATAATAATTTATATTTTCTTGTTATTATGCGTAAAATACTTAAATTATGTTAAATATTTATTTATTATTTATAGCCGTCAAAAATTAACTCAAAATACTTAATTGCTGTTTAATTAAAATACATAAATGTTGATAAACATTTTTGAAGTCTCTTATTTTATTTATTTTTATAAAACTTGGCTACAAAAGTAGAAATTTGTTGACATAATAATGTTATAAGCTTTATAATATTTTATTATTTTATTTTTGGAATCAACTAGAAAGTTATTAGCATACATTTAACTATTTATTCATTTTTTTTATAAAATATATTTTGTATAAATTATTACAGATTGTATACCATATTCTTGTTTTCTAATATAAAAAAAAATAAAAAAAATATATATTAAAAAAACGTTTAATATTAAAAATATATTTTTATTGAATTGTAAATATTGTAAAATTGTTTTTAATATTATTTCTAGGAATAGTAAGTCGATAACCGCACGTCTTTTATAGGTGAAAACCAATCAAACCTACGACTGCGGCTGAAGATAATAATATGTAAACTATGCTAACGAACAAAAATAATGATTAGGTACCTATAGTAGATAAGATTAAGAAAGTAAATACTATTATATTATTATATTATTTTTCATAATATATGACATATTATAATTATAAATTATTATAAACTTAGGTACTAATTAACTAATATAAAAATATAAATAATTATAAGTTATATAATATGACGAAAAAATATTTTACTTTATCTAGGTATATAAACTTGAAAATAAAATTAGATTATTGTCCATTTTCTAACGTAACTAAAATAGGTTATATATTATAGGTAGTTAATATAGATAATATTTTATTAGTTAATTTAATCTTATCATCTAATAATATATTTTAGATTAGGTACCTACAAGACCTGCATTAATAGATCTATTGACTCATTTAAGAGTTTTATTTAGTAACAATAAGCGGATAATCAAATTATAATTATTTACTACTGATACAAAGTTAAAATAATTTTAGATCTCATTAGTACTAGGTATTTTAGATTCTGAGCGAAGCGATGAAAGTATTGGTTCTATAATGTGAGATTTGTTTTTGGTGCCTGTCGACACTTTTTATAGCGAAAAAAATTCTTCAATTTTAAATACTGATGGTGGTTTCTTGTTGAAAATTGGATCTAGTTTGTAGGTACTTTTGGATTTAATTCCTAGTCAAAATAAACGGGAAAAACTAAAAATTACGGTAACCGGTAATATTTAAGCGAAACCTGCAGTTTTCAATAAATCGATTTAGATTTAGAAATAATTCAAAAATGAATAACCGCAGTAACTTGAATTGTAAAAATATTTAAAGGTTCTATAAATTTCTAGACATACTTAAATAATTTTCAAAATATTTTTTTGGCTTCTTTCTAAAATTATTTATACATTTGACATTTTCGCTATTTTAAGTTCGATTTCTATACTTATAAACGTTAGAGCAAACTTTTCTTGCAGTAGGAAAAAATCTTGAAAACGTAATACAACGTATTTATAATGCAACAAATCGTTGCTGGTCAAATCTTCTGGGATACCTTCTAATGAGGATACATCACCGGAAAATACTTTAGAAATGTTCGTAAGAATATGAAAACCATTATTTTTTTTAAAAACATCTTCACATTTTTTGTTAATATCAGTGCCATTTGTACCACAAACTTCACATATTTTACTTCGCGCAGTTTCTATTAATTTAATTGAGTCTGCTAGTAAAACATTCTGGCTTTCTAAAGATGTTATGGTAGTTGGTAAAAATCCATAGTTTGAATAAATAAAAGTTAAATTTGCTTCAACTTGATCTTTAGAAATTAATTTTTAAACTTTGTCTATTGAAACGGCGTCTTCAGGGTTCAATTTCTATATTACATTTCGAATAGCTTCTATATGTTCGCAATAATACATTGAAGCAGAAATCCATGTACCCCATCTTGTTAATATAGCCGTTGGAGGCAATGGTTAAACCTGAAGTCTCAGTTTTAAACAAATCAATACGACTTGGCGCTTTTAAAAATATTTTTTTTGTGTTTGAGACAAGTTCGTCAATTTTTGGAAATTGACCACGAATTTTTTCTGCCACCCGGTGTAGCCCATGGACCACACAAGTGACGTGGACCATTTTTGCATAATAAGCTTGTAAACAATTAGCTGCCTTGACCATATAAGGAGCGGCATCGCTCAAGAACAAAAGTACGTCAGGATGTCGGATTCCATTAGGCCATAATGTAAAAAGAGCTTTATCAAAAATTTGACATATTGTAGAGTGGTTGGTTTTTTCGAGAATACCGGAAAAAATTAAAAATATTTTACCTGGTTCATCGGCATTTAAAATACCAATAATTACGATTGCAATATATCGAGATTGTACGTCAGTAGTTTCGTCGATCGAAATCCAGATTTTCTTATCAAGCACTTCTTTTCTTATGGCGTCCATTGTCTCATCATAGCACTCGTTGACATAGGTACTTCTTAATAAAGATACTGATGGAATATCTTTATGCGTATACTTTTCCAGAAACGAACGAAAATAGGTATTTTGTAATTTATTTAATGGTATATTGGCTGCTAACAACGTTTTGCACTAATCTTTATTGAAAGAATTAATTTTTGATGTAGTAGGTAAAAGTTGTTGAGTCCTCGTTGATGGTCGCCGAGTCGTTGAATACCACGTGAGTGCTTAGACGTTTTAAGATTTTGTAAAACTGTAAATCGTTTTTCACATGTAACCTTTGCCTCACATATTTTACAAAACAATATATTCCCATCCGAAGAAAATATATTTTCTCCAAATTCAGAGATGTAACTATTGATACGACTAGTGTTGGAAGTTCTAACTTTCGGCATTTTAAAACGGTCGATTTAATAACGCACCGCACGAATATAAAGAGCGACTGACGACTGTAATAGGTGCGATAAAATATAATATAATATTTATTTCTATGCGATACTGTCACCGATCTACGGACATATAATTGTTGACCCTAATAATTAGCGATTAACATTAGATTACCTCTTTTCATAAATGAGCTGAAATACTAATAATAAGGTATATGAGTGAAACAAATTAATATTTTATAATTCCCAAGTTTTTAAGATCTTAAATATACTCCAAAAATATACTAAATGCTAAAATATGCCCTAAAAATACAAAAATACCATAATATGCAAAAATATGTGAAATAAAATTTCGTATACAGCATCGTTAGGTTATAAAACAAATAAACTAGCTATTTTTTTGACCAACCAATAAAAATATGCAAATGCATACAAGTGTTGGCCTTAATTATAAGTTGTTCTTACACCACGTACAAAATATTGAAAGAAACATAATTCATCATGTTTTATTTTAAGCGTTTGAAGTTTAAATGTTGACAAAAGTTGTCAAGATCATGAAATATTGCTAATTATTTTTTAATTATAAATGCATGACATTTTTAATTTTAACACCATTGAGTTGAAATTGTTGAAAATGTAATGTAAGATATTTAACTCATAAGTAAGTTGTTGTTACAAAGATTTAAAAATATGGAAAATATTTAAACAGATGCATAATTTTTTTATAATCATTTGAAAAGTTAAAATGTTAAAAAAATATTGAGGTAAGAAATTAGAATGAAAAATAACGATTTTTCCTCTTACAATTTTTGTTATTTTTTTCGCAATTTAATAAATACTAATCCTTGGGACTGGATTCGTCATTTTTCTCACTATTACTTATATTTTTATTTTTTACTCATAATATATAATACTAAAAAAATTAGTCTAATTTTGAGTTGTTTAAACAACGAACCTATCCACCCCCACTACCGGCATATCTATATTGTTCGTTGATATATAATTATTAAAATGATAAACGCCATGCTAAATATGAATACTAACTAAAATTTCGATATAAATTTATATAAATTTACAAATGCAAATATGATTGAATGATTGATAGTCCAGGGGCGCCATTTCAGTTTTTTTTTAAGGTGTTCAAACAATTAAAGAGGCCAATTTTTTCCCACCTCCAGGCCAATCGTTAAAAAACGTTTCTAGTGTTTTCAGTTTTTCATTACAGATTTATTACAATATCAAAAACATACTTAATAAAAACATATTTTTATAGTTAACACATTACATTTTACCGTTCATGGATTCTGTGTATATACTGTATAGTGTATAGTAAAGATATTTTTAGATAGAATAGATGTATATTATTATTATTATGTCTTTTGTCTATCAGTAACCCGGGGCGGACTGACCCAGGGTGCTATACACCAATAAGTAGCGCCCCGGGCCCCCGATTACCACAGTCGGTATACGGTGTAATACTGGTATAATACGGTATTATATACAAAATAAAAATAAAATAACATATTTCAACATCTCTACAAATAAACAACATGTTATTCTTAATTTTTTTTTTTATATTTACTTATAAAACTA
>NC_042495.1:14732601-14769163 GCF_005508785.2 Acyrthosiphon pisum | reverse complement strand
ATATTATAATATTATTTATGATTATCAGTGAATAGCTGCGGTGCATGCACAATTTAAGATTGGCAAACTGAAGGCCATCTGACCATAGTATTAATTAGGCCTAGGCCAATTGTGGACAACGAAATTACAGGGTGTGCGAGTGCACACCCTGCCCCCCCCCCCCCCAAATGGCGCCCCTGTGATAGTCCAAAGCAATTGACCTATCCACTTTATATATGTTTAAGTCTACTACAACATTAAACAAAAACAAGTTGATATGCATTTTGAAAAGTTACAATTGAAGAGATGATGTTTATTGTTGAGTTAAAATTAAAAATTTATAAAATATTAATAAATTATTTGTTATTTTTTTACTGGTCAATATTTATTGTTATAGGACACTGTATTGTTTATTGCTCTTACATATTCTGATGAAAATATCAACTATGTAAAATATACAATAATATGTTTTCTATAAAATTTCGTATACTGGTATACCTAAAGGGGTAAGGTATATATTAATTAACAAACCAACTCGATAAAATGCGAACGCACATATAAGGCACTATACCTATCGGCACGGTGTTTATTAACTTTAATTAATTAATTTTTAAACATGGTAGTAGTTAGTCAATTTTATAGTAACGCCATCAAACAGTATAAATACACCTGGTAACCGAGGAAACCTCCCTTTCGCGTATCCCAAAAATATTTGTTTACTTTATTTCGATGATTATCTCGTCACGGGTGCACTTAAAAAAAAAAAAAAAAAACAATAAATTATTCAAACCGCGCATGTACCATAGTACCCTAAGTACAATATGTATAATATGTTATATGTACCATTATAATATACAGAGCCAGTTTATTGTAAAAAAGTCGGTCGTCTCTCCGTGTAATTAATTAGTATTCGACGAAATCGAAAAAAAAAAATTGCCGTAATTGCATTTTTCAGTCTATAACGGGAAAAAAATGATTAATAATAATATTTAACGTACAGAAACCGTCATCCCTGGTCGGTAGAGAGCGCTGCTAGCCCTACACCGCGCCGCCGCCGCCGCCAAACTCGCCGGAAAAAACCGAACCGCGATATACCGGACCCGACGGGCGGTCGGCCACCGGTATACCGCCGAACTGCCGGAGTCTTGCCACCAGTCGTTGCCCCGTCGGTCGTCGTGCACGTTCGTTCGTCCGTTTCGTCGTTGTTCGAGTGTTTTGCGTGTATGTGCCGTGTGTGGTTTAAATCCATTTTTTTTTCCGATACATTTTCCGGAAACGTTTTCGCGTGTGCTCGCCGTCGTTGTTCGTCCGCGTAAATCGTCCCAAACATGTTCCGGTGTCGTCGTCGCGTGCGAGTATTGACTTCCGGAGAATATTAAACAATATCTCGTGCCGAGCGGATCGGTAGTGGTTTTGAAATTTGATTTTCAATTTTTTTTTTTTGGTTTTACGTACTTTTTTTCGCGTCCAGCCCGCCGCTGTCGTCTCATCGTCTCCCTCTCCCCCACCACGCACGAAGGTTAGGGGAGAAAATATGAAAACTTCCCGGAGGCGGGAATTCGGTCGGCCTGTGCTGCTGATGCTGCTGTTGGCGTCCATATCTGTCGGCGACGTCACAGGTACATAATAATATTATTATATTTTAATGATATAGGTACCTACTACTATTCTCACTCGCTCTAATGATTGTCGATTGATAATAAAAATATATTTAAACTATACCACATATAATGCCATATTACTATTCTCACACACGTGCAGTAATAAACATAGTTTGATGTTTTACGTCCGATAAGACCGGTGTGTATACTTTGGACGTGATAAATCAATTAATCTACTTGTGATTTTTTTTTTTTTTAATTAATAACTGTTCGAATTTTCGATAATGTGTCCGTGCACATATATTAACTATGAAGTCCATCGGATATCTGTAACGAATACATTTAATTTGGTTTTATAAAAATTAAGTTTTTTTTATGTTCAGTTTGTTGGGTTTTTTTTTGATTTACAATGAATGGTTTTTACATAGTAATTTACATAGTTTTGTGGCCTATTATTATCTCCATAGTTTATGTAGTTTATAGTCTTTTTTATGGCCGCTTTTTCACGGATGACTCCTAAAGTCAGAAATTATTTAGAAAAACGTGCTCGTAACCCAGTAGTTACATACCTAACAGATTGAAAAAAAAAAATTCAAATTTAATTATAACATTGTTTGTTGTAATAATAACATCGAATTAACGTCGTATGTGATACTGACACAATACACTATTATCCGATAGGTATAATAAAAAAAACAAGATATACCTATTAAAAAAATACTGTTCCGGTATCTAATTATAAAAAATGTATCTCATATACGTATAGTATTATATCACAGTATAGTTATCATTTGCATTCGTAAATCATATCATCTGGTGAAGGGGTGATACCGGATCGCTGGCACGTTGAAATTTACGATTTCGTCCGCTCGTCGTACTTGCCGAGTTTTTCGATTTATGTGAATATTGTTCGCGTCATTCTCTCTCTCACTCTATGACGGTCGGCTGTCGCGCGTTACGCAAATGACTTACTAGCGTATTATATTTCGCTGTCCCTCGACTAATAATTATTATTGTTGTTATTATTATTACTATTATAATATACGACCGCCGCCGCTGTCGATTCGACCTCGACCGAGGTCAACCATAGCCAAATGGTCAACGCTATTGTAATTTTGATGTGCGCGCACGGGACAGTATTTATTATTATCCTATAATGTCTTCTTTGGGAATGCATGAAAAATCGAAAATATAAAAGTTTTTAATAGAGACGATCATTAAGTTTTTGATACCATGTAACTCGAGATGTAACTATGTAGGTACCTATTAAAAAATATGTACCATTTTTTTACTATAAGTATCTTACAATGATCCCCCGTGTGTGTGTACATTAGTTTTACAAATTTTTATAGCACTTATATAAATAATACATGACATATAAATGTATACAGTTTTTAAATACTTAACCAGCTCATAAAGTAAATGGTTACGAATCTTTACTTTTTACTGTATTATAGGTACACGTATAATATTATATAATTTGTCATTATTTTTATTTTTCTTCTACGTGCCTTATGGCTTATAAGTTTTAATATTATTTATCAATAAATACAGAAATATTAAAAATTAATTGTAGTAATAATAGTATTTATACCTATACCTATTTATATAGTAATATTTTTTTAAATTTATTATTTGTATAATATTTGTATGATTCCTATGTAGCTATAATATGTTGATTGCCTATATAATTAATGTATAATTAAACTATTGAAGAATTAATAAAATACAATGGCAAAATATCCCATCGGTGGGTGGCTAGTGGCTATAGTGGCTATACCTACATAATATTCGTATTCATCATTTATTGTAATAGTTTTTAAGACTCAAATACATATTAATATTGGCGGCTGTGAACTTTTCGACAATTATTATATTTTTTAAACGAAATACGCGTCGTCTTAGATCATAGTTGATAATTAAACAGTATTTCACAACAATTGATAGATTATGGACAAAAAAAAATTCTTAGGTATTACATTTTGTTCAAGAGCATTACCGAGAAAAATTTTAGAAAACTATAAATAGGTAGGTACTTAAGTCAAATCTGTCACATCAACTTTTAATTTTCAATGTCAAATACATTGATATGAAAGACTGATTTCTCAAAAAGAAATATTTAAAATAGGTTACATTTACTATGCTTAATTATAAAATCTAATACGGCAATCAGCTCTTAACTCATTACATATAATATACAAACGCCAACTGCAGGTTAGGTTAGGTTATATGTATATGCGATTCAAATTTCGGGTTGTGCAAAACCATCTCAACTCGTACTATATAAGTATTCCTAGTACACAACCTATAAATCCTACCTATCGACTAAAAAGAATCCTATATTCCAGAGACCTACTGAACTAAAATAATATTATCTATTTATTCACCATAAAAGACACGTGTGTTCTATCACTGAGAAGTCTCCCCCTCCTCGTCGTATATATCATCAATATGTATACTCGTATATATATATCGTGTATACTTGTATGTATATATCGAGGTATACCTATATGTATTAAAAAAAATCATCTTATTTGCTTATTGAGCCGTATGAGTACAGGTTGTAAATATTTTTATATTAAATAAAAAAAATCTGTTTGATTTTGTATTAAATCTATGTTTAAACATCTGATATTTGTTATTGTTTTTTGATGATTATATATATATGTAAACCTATCGGCGTATAATGTATGATAGAGCTGAAAGTCACATAATAGTTTCCTACTTATACATAGTAAACGTCTGTAAAAGTTTACATACTTTTCATTTTTATGACGTTAAAGTTTATATACCATGCTTAAATTACAACTCATAACAAAATGTTTTTACGATCTCGACATTAAACTAGTGTTGTGAAGTACCTTATATGTACTGTCGGAAATTTATTATTTTCTTACATTAATATGTTATATGTTGAACTGCGTATATTATTATTATAGGCGTGTTCAGAACAATTTCGCAGATCTTGCCAAAAGTAATTTTTGAGTTCTTTCAGTTCTTTGTATGAAATCATTTATCACCCCTTCTCAACACTACATAAAAACTTCAAAAATTAGTTTAGAGTCAATTTCAATTTGCAGGTTTAGCCATCACCTGAGTGGCTAGACACGTAATCACGCCTATATGTTTAATATATTATAATATAAACATTGTATAATATTATATTACAATCGTAATATTATTATAGCATTAATATAATAATCAATATATATTATATCATATTGTTTATAGTACAATGTAATATACTACAATTTTGTTTGTAAATTGTTACTAAAACTGTACAAACTTTTCCATTATTCTCATTGAAAGTTGACAATGGTTAAATAATGTGTTTTGTGTTCATATTCAATGTCTACGTAAACTTTCATTGAATCCGTTTGGTATTTGAAATTACTTGTAATCTAAATTCCGACTGTTTCAAATTCTTCTGTTTCGAGAATTAACATGTTCTAAAATAGTTGTTCTTTTAAGTTTATTTATGAATTTACTTAAATTGTATTTTCGTGTTATAACTTTATTGGAGATTTTTGGTGTATATCTATATCCTTAATTTGGTTTCGGTATAAGGTGATGCTTACTTGAGTTCTTCAGTGCTTAGTGTATATTAGTATATTACAAATTTGTTATAAAACATTTCATTAATAAACGCATTAATATTACTATAAATATTTTTCTACAATGTGTATTGATTTTCCTTTTCATTATTGAACAATATAAACACACTCTTATACGCACGCACATGCGCGCACACTATCTCACACATGCACACATACACACATATACACAGAAACCCAAGCATAATATATATACCCAAATAAATGCTAAGGGGGGTGGTATACTGGTATGACTGCGTTCAAAATTGAATACAAAATCCTATCCCTTTAGGGCACCTACAAAAAAAGCCTATCATAATATAATATAGTATACAGTAGGTGTAAATGCACAGTGCGGAGGTTAATGATTTATCGGCGGCAGACCGGTTTTTTTCCTGACTTAATTCCATACATTGCCTCGGTTATTTGGAACACAAATTATTATTTATTGATATGCCGTAGGGGGTACAGGAGGGGAACAATCATAATCTATCGGGTCAGCATTAGGTGGAAAAAAAATCTTTCATGTCCTACCGATAATTGGAAATCTGTGTATAGGTATGTATCTATAGCAAGAGAAAATCTAGTCGGGAGTCGTAATTGGATTTATTATACACACGTGTCTTAAAATATCAAAAATATTGACCGCATTTATATTGGAATTGAAGCTATTTACAGTATTATAAGTACTTAAGAATAGGTACTATAATTTTCCTTGTTTAATTTTTATTAAGTAAGAATAGGTATACATTCAAATTAAATAGGCTTGTGTCTTTAGCCTATAATACGCACAGATATTATATAGTTATTAATAACTTCCGGGTGACGGTCCATATACTCGTTATCAAATATTCCAGTAATAAACGTCTTAGTTGATAAAATTTATTTGTTACACTGTTGAAGAAATGAGCAGACATTGAATGTCGGCAAATTCGTTTTTGTTTGAATTAAATGTATCTATACCACGATACTGCTATTAATATATATTAAATTGTTCGTTTTATTTAATCACAAATATTTATGTTAAACTCTTGAACTTTATACTTAATATTTACAATTTACCCGAAAATGATCATAAAATACTATTGATATAAAAAAACAAATGTTCATTAAATTAATAGAATCTGAAGCTTATAAAAGTAATATTATAACATTATTGTAACTGAACTTGTTGCATGAATAACGATTTTTTTACTTTATTACCTACATTTTTTACAGGTTATTTACGTCCTGGTATTTGAGATGTAAGTAACCTACTGATCGTTATGTTTGATATGCCACATTATATTGTGAAATATCAAATAACACATTTATTTTCATAACGTTTGGTTTAATTTTTAAATTAAATTGATATGGTATAGTAGCATTTCAGTCGGTACTCAAATCAAATTATAAAAAAATAATATTATATTGATTATCTAAGCAGGTACCTATAGGTAATGTAGTAATGTCGTTATCAATAATTTTTAATTTTAATAATAATTTAGGAAAATACCAGTAAATAATAATATTTTTAATTTAGTTATTGATGGAGTTGCTAATTTATTTTTAATGTGGGACGCACTTGTGAATAATATAGGTAACTTTTAAATTTATTGAACTCAATTAGGTATTATAGTATACCTAATCTATAAAATTTTTGGTGACGCAAATTATGATAATGATATGCAATGTTAGTATAAACCCATATCATATTATAATAATGTACTTTATTTTGTTTTCGTATTAGTCTAAAAAAAACATTAAGTTGTTTAAAAATGTGGAATTGGAAAATATACTGCCTTATTTACAGTTTTGTCTTTTAAAAATGTAGTTTTTAATTATCATGTATGCCTAAAAGGTTTGACGATCGATGTTTTGATAGTTTCGTCAAACAGGTTTGGTGCATTTATAGCGTTTCAATTTAAATAATATAATGATTAATGTTTACAAAGCTCTCCTTAGCTGCTTTTATTCGTACCTACTCGAAGCCAATCGGTTGAAAGTGCACTTTATTGTAGGTAAATGTATCTCTATAATACATCAGTACATCTCTATATGGGTACTCTATTAATGTATTATATATATATATGTCTGTGTATCCAGAATTCAGGATGTATTATCATCGGGTTAACGGTGTTCGCGGAGCGTGGAAAATAAAATATTCTAAAGTAGACCATTGTCGGAAAATCCTCAGTGAACACATTGATTGATGGCTTCTATAGGCAGTAATGTCTTGTCGGGTCGTAAGGGGCGGTGTGGCGATGATTTACATTTGGAAGTCGTGCGCGTTTCTAATCCAAACGTCGACGGGTGAGCGGCGTCGCGGCGCTCGTGTTTGGTACATTGTTTTCGGCGGCGATAATTCTCCGGAGCGATGACTACGGCGACTTGCCACGGCAACACACCATTAATGAGACCAAAGACAGATTTATACGCGTCGACGATACGACGAACGGTGAAGTGATATTTTTTCCATTGGTCGTGTAAGTTTCGATTGACGAGAGTAGCGAACGGAAGAGAGACGACGATAAGAATAAAAAGTGGAAAAATAATAATATTGATAATAATAATATAATATACGTCGCCGCCGCCCGTTTTCTCGCCACTGCCGCCGTAACTGCAACACATATGGCCACTGCGTAAATCCATTACCGAGAGCGCTTTATGTAATATATTTATTTATTTTTTTGTCCTGTTCGTCGGCCCATTCGTTCTACTAATAACTCTCGTTTATATTTACGTGCGTGTTTATAAACATATACATAATATTATACATTATACACGTCGGAGTTTGGTGCTCGGTTGTCCTCTTTTCGTGTCTTCTAACTTTATTACCGTGTCTCGGTAGGTGCTATCACCAATGGTGTGTATACATATTATAATTAAATGTATTATTATATTTGCTCCGCTACGTCCGCGGCACAGGCATATTGGCCAAAAATCTCGGAAATTTGTCAAAAAAAAATATATATATATGTATAAATAAATAAAAGGTAACGCAGTACGGAGGGGCAAGACCGCAGGTGTTATTTTCTCGTCGAAGATTCAATCGCATCAGCTGTCCGGCGCCCTCCCCCCTCCGGTCCATTGTCGGAACCGATGTTTGTGATTACAGCGTGCGAGTACACCGGAGAAGAATAATATAATATATTATAATACATGGTTTGTACTTCGTAGGGACGTTTAGTGTCCCTATAATAATATATATTATATCTGGCTATAGTGGCATTATACATAATATATATATAAATATATTATATCGTGTGTAGGTATATATGTTTCTGCAGTGTTGTGCGCGCGTCGTATCCGTTTCCCAACGGTCGTCGCTGTGGTCGTTTTATTCGATTAATTGAAATTATTCTTGTTAAAAAAATGTCCGCGTGCTATCAATTTCTGTTCCAATCCCTACAGCGACAAAATTTACAAAACATATAATATAATTTAGATTGTTTACAGATTGTTCGATTCAAGTCGAGTAATTCAATTTATGGTTTCAATGAAAGTTTTAATTATTTTACGTTCTACATTTACTTGACATAAAATTTAAAACCGTTTATGAGATGATCATGTTTGGATCTTACCGTATTACTGAGGAGGGGTATTGATAATCGACATGTATAACTCAAAATGCAAAATAACTTAATTGTTTATTTTTTTTATAAGTGTTTTAAATATGAACATTTTGGTAACGCAATCAATACTCGCGAATCGTTCATAACTAAAATGTAACTAAAATAAAATTACGTAGACTGACATCAATACTAAATTAAAAATTAATAATATGTAATCTGTTTTGAAACGGTATATGGCGAATTATTGCGGGGGTAAACTTTTTGCAAGAGGATGTTAATTTTGTGATTTATATAATTTAAATAATTTTTATTAATTTGTGGATAACTTTAATAATTATAGAATAATAACATATTATTTCCCGAACAGGAGAAATTTCATTTCTTGAAGACTTGAACTGTGGAATGTGGTTTACGCGGGCCTACAATGTATTCTTATTAAGTTTTTAAATTTGATTGATTGCAAATTGCTACTAATGCAATATATATATAAATAGAATATAGATAGGTACATTTTATTGGGTTTCTTATTAAAATACTCTACACGTTTAGACCAGTTAGTACGAACAGGTATCCCGCCGTATTCGTTATCCCGTAGACGACCATTATCCCGGCTATTACGTCTTATCGCTCTGACATTATTTATTATCTTGATTGTTTTTAAAAGATCTGTGAAAATCACACTATATTAATATTATAATAAAGCATTATAATATCGTGTTATATAATATATTATATTATGAGATATCTAATATAGGAGTAGGTAAGTACATGATGCGAAAACAAAAATTGTACCGTTTTTATAAGCATGTATAGTTATGATTTTATGTCCAGTCTATTATATGTATCTATTACAAAAATACATAGCTACGGTGATCGGGGGAAGATGTGAAATAGAAAAGAATAAACGCATATGGATTTAGGTGAAATCGGGGAGACGTTTTTGGGTGAACCGTTCAAATTCACACGGGCCCTCATTCCGTCCCGTTGCCTTTCCGTAATTCTTTTTCCCTCACAAAAGGTTTATATATGACGACAGTAAAATACTAAAATGCCTTGCGTACATTCTATTTCTATCCGAACGCGGACACCCGCCTCCGAATGCAGCGCAATTTTCCCCTTCAGAACAACAACTTCCCAAACGCACAATGGGTCTTCTCGATTACAGGACTTGAATATTATATACCCAACACAGTCGTTATACGGAGGTTAATGTTTGATACGTGTGTATTTTTGTACATGTGTCTTTTTCATAACGCAGATGAATTTTTTGCCGTGAAATTCAAACAATTTCATTCGTTTTTCGACCTTGCAGTGAATGTGTGTTACCAATTTTATTGCCCACCAATGAAATGTGATTTTCAAATTCTCATATTGTAATATTTTATTGTCTGGTCTATGATTGATTTCATAGTTTTCTTTGGGTATTCTTTGGGTATTCTTTAGGTACATTATTTTGCGGTTCAATCATTTGTATAGAATTTAATTACAACAACTTGAAAAATATCGTAAAATTGTGTAAATAAACAATTATAAACTCAGTGCAGAATTTAAATTCAGATTATAGACCTATTTTATCGTATGGCATATTTTATAAAGTATACACTTAATATACATAATATATACTTTAATAGAGGTTTTATTAGTATTGTCAACCTCTCTTAATAGTACCTAGATATATAGTGTACATAATCGAAATCTGGATTAAATTCAATGGCGTGTATAGAATGGCGATGGTTACAGGGATTATGCGAAAACTTGGTTAATAGGCTGGCGGGGAACAAAAAGCTAATCGATGTAATCTACATTATAATGATTTGGTATCAAGTACAATAGCTAGGATTGTTAACGAAATGTAATAAATATGTTTAATTGTCTTTGTATTAGTACTATAGCATAATCTTCAACGTAATTATAATTTAATTGTAATTTACTATACATTAATATAATAATTATTGATTTAATATTATCTTTAAGTATTATTAACTCTGTATTTTTCTTACTAACCAAAATTATGCCATAAGAAAAAAAAATATTAGCATAGAAATATTTTATTTTTATTAAGTATTTTAAGTAAATCATCCAAAGGGATTGGCTAAATCTAGTGGGGTTGGCAAATCTACATTTGAAACATCCCCTAGAACAGGGAGTAAAAACCCCTAGAACCTAGTAAAAATAACTTGCTTATAATAATAGGTACTATATTGAAAAAGAAAATGCTTGAACATTTTATTTTACGCTAATTGATTTCATTGTTTGACTGCTAGTGCTTACGAAACATCGATTTTAAAATATTGTGCTTAACAATGAATGTAAGCACAGAAGTAAATCAACTAATGAAAGGCTCGCTTGTTTTAATTATTTCAACCATTTTATTAAGTTTTCTTTACATTTTACATTAATTCATATTGAAAATTAATAGTGTTTTTATATTATGACAATATTGTGTCGAATATCGAAATTATTTTTATTTTAATTAATTATTTTACATTTTAAGATTAAACTGTGCTCTGTGTAATCTAGACGTTTTGGGGGTAAATGTGAGCTTTCAGTTAGTTATTGTGCTTTCTATTGTGCGCAAAACTGGGTCCATTGTTTCTTTAGGCGATTTATCAGTTCCCAAAAAGTTTTCAAATGCCCAAACTATGGTATAGACTTTCCAAAAACAGTAAACCTCCCATAAATCTCTCGGGAGTTCTGTATATAGATACTGGAAAACAACACACGAGACAATATAGTGGTGGTACATGAAGCTGCAACCGGGAAAGTATACCAAGATAAAAAAAATAACGATGCCTAAAAATATTGATAGGATGCTCTTCTCGATAAATTGTTGGTAATGGGAAAATATTATGATTCTATCCAGATACAAAACTTGTAATATTTATATTAAATTAATTAAGTATAGCATTTATACCTCGATTTATACATTTTAACTATACTATAATGATATATTTATTTTAATGTTTAAAAAGAAACATTTTTTTTTCGATTATACAATGTCACAACTTTACAAGTATCTATTAATAGCGTTTTGAATATAAAATATGAGACATATTTTTTTATTAAAGTTATAATAAATTGTAAACATTTTAATGAACATTTTTTTTAAATGAATTAATCGAGGAAATAATTGACACATTTACTTATAGTCTGTTTCTATTATGTCTATATTTGGTTACATTAAATCTGCTCGATAGAAAGATTCTGTTTTGTGATATATTTCAATACACAAAACACATTTTCTATAGTTATTGCTGCGTTATAATTATTTTTAAGATTTTCATATCTAACTAACCTTGGCCATAATAGATATAGTTTCTAAATGTGTCCTTGGTCCACAGAAGTGTAGACAGTGGTTGAGAGGGTTATGTTTCCTGAACGCCCGGAACTATTTTTTTCTCCCTAACCCCTGAGACATACATATAGTTTGGTGTATAAATAGAGTCGCATCCATTAACTCCTCCGAGTGTCTGTCCGCATATAAACGGATATATTAAAGGTGTTCTTTTCTCTCGTTTAAATAAAAGAGCACGAGTCCCATAGGACTAGGTCCGGATTAAATAAGCTTTTTTGGAATGTATATATGTGTCTAAAGGGGTTTTGCCTAGACGATTTATATGTTACTTAATTTAAGGTTTTTTTTTTCAATGAGAAAGAAGAGACTTGAAAATAAAACTCCCATCGGTATAATATCAATGTCTAGCGCTATATAGGTAAGAAAAATTGATTTTTTTCTGGCTGTTATTTATATGTAAAATACTAAAATGTTAATGTCATTATTAATTAAGCAAAATCTATAAAAATGAACATTTAAAAAAAACACATTGCCTATATTTAGGTTTTTAATTTTTGCGCAGATTTTTTTTTTAAATTAATGGCTTCTTAGAATGATTATTAAACACGAAACCGAAAATCATATGAACAACATTATATATGTAGATCATATAGTTTATTGTTTAGATTATATTCATTAAAGTGGAAATGTGCAATATACCTAGTTACTGTAACTTACTACATATTACTCTATTCTGTCGTCATCACGATATATATATACGATATACCAGTTAATAAATAAATTGTACGTGAGTAACGTTACAATTTTATTTTCCAAATACAGTACTTATAACTTCAGTAGCATAAGTTATTAGCTTAAAGTTTAAGCCTTAGACAATATTTTTATAAAAGTTGATTTTAAAATTTTTTTTTTTTTTAGAAATTCTCTGAAAAATCTTATGTCTATAAAAGTGCCTATTTAATAATATTATTATATCATGTAGAATCTTCAGTCTTCTCATAACTATTTTGAAAATTAACTTCACTTTAGTAAAGAAAATTAAATTATTAAATGTAAAAAGTATATATTTTAATTTAAAAAACATATTTCATGTATTCCTGTATATTTAATTGATTTTACTGTGTTCATTTTAAAATTATAGATCACTTGATTTAGATAACATGTATAGGTAGCTAGAAATTTTATATTACTTTTTACTTTTTAAAAAGCTATTTTTTTTACTATTTTATATTATTTATCAGCTATCACTGATAACTTATTATTAAGTAGGTGTCTACTCTTTTAATTGATAAGAAAAAAGATTTAACTATACTTACGCTAAGAAAAAATATTTAATGTAAGTATACGAGGATTTTTATTTTTGTGGAAACCTATGTTATTATTCGTAGGTAGGTTACCGCCTACCATACCGCAGGTGTGTGTATTTCTTTCAATTCAATATTTTGGTGGTTCCGCGATTCTTTATACTCCGTACCGCAAATCCATCGTGATCCCCATAAATAAATGTTCGTCTTATTTGTCAGTGGTTTTCTATTGTAAGCGCGTGTAATACATACCTCCCGTGGGTCTAAGAACTGCAGGTGTGAAAACGGATGTGCCCCTTCAATATGCGCTAATCTGGAAAGACGACGATAGGAAAAAAAATCTTTCGCTAACATATATAGTTTTCTGAATAGAACCCCTGAGTCTGCTAAAATAGTATCTCCAATGGTAATTATATATATAGTGTCTATAGTATACACACGTCTATATATATATATATAGTAACTTTCTGTGAGTATGCAGTGATTGTGCGGTAGTATCTAAAACGTTTTTGACGAACACGTGTCTCCGGGAGGGGAGAAGATGATATTATAGTGTATACCGTCAACCCCGGCTGTGTTTACTTGACAAACAGGATCGTGTTGTTTCTGTTAGTGGATTCGTATGTTACCGAATATTTACATAGCTAAACGCGTGTCACTCTTGTAATATTCGTCTTGTTGTATTTTTCTTTTGGCTTCACACCAGCCACTTTTCTACGGCGTTTCCGGATCTGCCGAGATTTTCACCGTAGACCAAAAATATACCATCACAATATAACATTTTGGTGTTGCAGTTATAGGCTTTAACACAACCCCATCGTTGAACATACTACGCGCAGACCCAGATAAGATTGAATTTTTGTAAAAATAAACGAAAAGTAATATAAATTATTTTTATTTTATTTTTAGTGATTATCTAACGCATTGACAAATCGTACTATTTGAAGGATAACCGTTTGTAATCCATTTGGCTTTATTCAATTCAATCCTTAAAATGGGTTTCGTGTGTTATGTATACATACGTACTATTTGTTTAGGATGAGTATAATGATAATATATTAAAATCACTACAAAGTTCAATTTGAATTAGATACATAATGTATTGAAAGTTTGTATTATACTTTCTGCCCTCACGAGTTTCCACTTTTCATCAATAATATGTTTCATACTTCCAATGAAGGAGTTGTATAAGTTGTATATATAACTATAAATCAAATATTTATATGTAAAATAGCTATATGTACAATTAATCAATCGGAATTCCCGTCTAATAATTATTTGCATCATTATTGCCATAGGCATTTGTAAAAAATATTTAGCATTCATATCATAATAATATATCATTAAAATTAAGACGTTAATAGTTAATATTATACAATCTAGCATTTTTATCTAATAACAATTGTAATTAAAATGTTTATAAATTTTATATAAGTGTAAAAAACTGAAATAAATAAAAACAAAGATCATAAATTCTTACATTTTCATTTATTATCAAAAAGTGCAATTTTTCTTATTAACTGGTCCTACGGGATGAGCGAATGATAAACTTCTCCTGGCCGCGTGTTTTGAATTTATACCTGTCACGGGTTACAGAAATTATATCTACCATGCAGAAATGATTGTGATATAATATTATATGACTGTACAGTGTACATTTATGGCGAATAAGAGACGACGAGGGTGACCGTAATATAATAAAGGTACCTTGGCGTACTCAGTGTTTGATTATTCCAGAGTAAACATTGTAATTTTATTAATATTTTAAAATTATTTGTAAACACACCTAGTTAAATATTGTATGAATTTATGTAATACAAGTATACAAATAACTATATTATATAATATATACAAGAACTGGGGACCGTAATTTAAAAATGTATGATTTGGCTTTAATTTATAGTTCTAGAATTTGTTTAATTGTGTAGTTTAAAATTCACATAGTAATTGAAACAGATTACACAATTAATAAAATACAATCATAATTAATCTTATTTGTCATATAAAATACCATACAATTGTCAACCGACCTTGAGGCTTCAATTTATAGCAAATGTTCGCTATCTAGTACTAAATAGACACATGTGATACTAACATACAATAATTCCATTATTGATAAGAATGATTGATTTAAATACATTGATATTTGTCTTGGCCATGGTTAATATTCATAGATAACAAGGTTTACATGGCCTATACAGTATACATGATTCATGAAACATGTATAAATGATAACGCATATATAGTACCACCCTCACGCAAGTGCGTCGAGGCTCCCACGTCACATCCGTATTAGGGCATCCCGACGAATTTCGTATACCTAGAGCAAAATATGTTGCGGCCATACCTTTACCGTGGTAGGTATAAAAAGTAAAGTGAACTAATAAAAAAAAAAAAAACATAAACACGAGGCTTATAAAAGACCACCTGGGTTGGATCTTCGGATTTATATGCAAATGCATACAACTCTACACGATTACGACACTGCAGTTAATTCGTGCAATGCGCCCCGTTCATAGATCTGTTCTAAAACATTCAAGTGCACACAGATAATAATATAAGCGTCATTAGTATTCTGTCGTGTATCATATGAGTGTGCGAGTGCAAACTGTACATGTATTCGCGTATGGGTACACTGTGTATTGTGTAACATAATGACGGCGTATATAGGTGCATTCCCTTTGGACTTGCCTACGGGTTACGACGCCGTGTACGCATAATATTATACGTCATGAACATTGTAAAATGTATGCAAATTTATTATTACAACGGGAAATAATTGATGCGCACAGACGTTCAGTCATAGATAGGTACTATATGTATAATATTGTGTACATTGTAAGTTCTTGGTTTGGGGGGTAAGGGTGGTCTCGTAAGGTTATGATATCGGTTATACTATAAAATATTATATTGTCAATGTATCTATTTTATAATAATATCAAGGAATCATTTACTGCAGTAAAAATAACAAAATACGTACAATCAATGTATCGTAGCTATACTGACATATTTACTTCATATATTATATTTTTATCTGTAACGATTTTGTATTCACTGGTATGAAACATATAATATGTAAATATACGAGTAGGTATGCGACTGCAGTTAACATACTTTTAATTGCATGCATAATATTGTTTTATTCAGATTATTAGGACCTAATGTTGACTTGATTTAGTATAAGTTAAACGTACTCAGCGAAACGATATAGATTCTGTTATGTTAATGTTGTTGTGTTGTACTAATTTCTATTTACAAAAAGTTTTGTTTTAGGTTTATTCACTTATTTTATGAATGCAATTAAATGTTATTAATTCTTTAACTGAACAAAATAGCTTAAATATTATACATGACAAAAAAAGTATTTAAAATAATTCAATTTTTACCGCTAAATATTATAAGCGCTGTAGATGAATCTTAAGCCAAAACATTAATTCATTGTAAAGTAAATGTAGCTCTGAACTGTCTGTGGAATATAATGTTTTATATCAATGTAACTGTGGCCAATACGATTAAAAAGGACCGATGTGTGTAATCTTTCGCAATTTGTCAAGCGTTATTAAGCTTACATTGGTTTTAATTTAATATGTAAGTGGGACAGGGGCTTACAGACACGATATAGTAGACCCACAATACTACCACAAGACCCTTTTAGTGGGATATACCTACTCTAAATTAGATAAAACTTATTGTCGTATGTGTAGGATTTCTTTGGGTTCAAACTATTCGAATGACTGTGTTATTTAATTAGACAAAACGTAGGATTGTATATAATAATATAATTAAAAAAAATAAAAACGTTATTCTATAGTTCTTTGATCGTCAGATTAATAAAAAAAACCGAGCCTTCTAAATTTAGTTTTCAATTATTGTAACAGTAAGCAGATGTTTATTTTTAAAAATCATCAAAAAAATAAAAAATAACCATAATAATAATTATAACGCTTTAATCATTAAATATTTACTAGTATTAGCCATTAAAATTAAGTACAATTGTATTTTCTATCCGCCTTCTCGGTCAATTGTACTAAGGGTTTCACCTGCTTTAATGATAGATAATTATTTTTTTAGTGTCATTTGATACTTATTATAATACTTCCCAATACTATTAAAGGAAGTAATAAATTTCTACTGTATAGTTCTAAATGTTGACCATTTAAATTGAATCTATTTCTTAAGTTTATTGTATATTTTTGAACATTTACCTGCTAATAGCGTTGCTTGTATAGGTTGTAGCATCTGGTACGAAACGTTGATAGAATACGCAGGTAGTTAGGTCTATTGATTTAACTCTGAGTTTTACATTGTGTAGTGTGTATTTATATA
This sequence comes from Acyrthosiphon pisum, assembly GCF_005508785.2. NCBI lineage: Eukaryota > Metazoa > Arthropoda > Insecta > Hemiptera > Aphididae > Acyrthosiphon > Acyrthosiphon pisum. Next base: position 14,751,511 of record NC_042495.1, on the reverse strand, counting down.
GGTACCTACCTAATACTTAAAAAAAATATTTTTATTTTATACTTATCTTATGGAGTTCTGCGTGTTTTCTGTTTATTATGTTTTATTCAATTGTAAATAGAATAACTATTTTCCATACCAAAAAGATTTGTTTTTTTTTAATACGACATAATATTTACTTACGTTATATTATATTTTTAATTCTACAGAGATTTTTTTGTGAACATTTTGTATATCATTGTTTTTATTTATTATTAGTACCTATACATTTTAATAATTTCTAAAATCTAGATTCTAAAACAGAATTAGATACTTTTGGTATATTAAGACTGTTTCATTTTGTTTTAAACATATAGTATTGAACTACATGCGTCTAATGGGTCTAATAAAGAACGCTTATATATAAGTAAATATCTACAAAATCTATGATTGGTGATAAAAAAAAAATTGGTTTGGACTTTGGTTCGAAAGTGACTAGTAGTTTTTTATCAGTTGTGTTACCTAAAAGACGTTGACAAAGCACTGCAGTTTATTTTTATCGAAACACTTCTTTCTTTTTAGTGAAAAACAGCTAGTAGTTCATTTTTATGGGCCCCAAAAGTCGAGTTTCCTCGACTGAATTAGGTTTCAGATTGGAAACCATACATACACATTTTTGTTGCTGTGAAAGTTGTGGAGCACACCAAAAAGTGGTAAATGAGGGTGAGATATCGAATAATGAAAAAGAGAACCCTTACTCCAACCAGTCTTGATTTATTGGATTATTTTGGTTCGGTACCTTTCGAGTTGACTTACATAAATATTTTGTAGACTCCGCAGAAAGTACATTTTAGAAATTCTATTCTACTTTATCTAAAATTATGTGTTTATAAACACCATTATTTTGAATTAAAATATTAATTTAAAACTAACCACTAACGATGCAGGCAAAATTAATGCTGGTTATTATTTAACTACTAGGTATTTAATATTTTAAACTATAACATATTTTAATATATACCAATCTAGATATTTTGATGTAGGCAGTTTTAAGTTTTATTTTTGTATCGATAATTTTTAAAATACATTTTTTTTGTCTAGATAAAAAAAGTATAATGAGTGATGACATTGTAAATACTAAATTGTATTTACAATTAATCAATTAATATGAATTAACAATTATTGTGTGATCTACTTTAGATAAGTACTAGTCATTATTTATTCTTGTGTATACTTTATTTCGTTATTCTGTTTTTAATGTCTACTGAGAAGATACAACAAAATAATGTAATGCTTTATATGTGTTAACACGGCTTGCTTGGACGCATATATAGCGTATAAAAATAAGAATTTGAGTGTACCTATATTAATTATTTAATGTCGACATATCGCATTCATATAATCATGTGTTTGTAATAAATATATCTAACCTTAGGCTCTTAATATTATACGGTATAATGTTCTATACTAACGACGTTTATTGCCAGAAAATACGTTTTGTTAAAATATCTTTTTATTCGGTTAATTTTGGAACGTTATAATAATATATTTACATCACGAGGTGATAATACATAATGAACATTAATTGTGTAATATATATATATTATAAAATATATTATAGGAACTGTTGTGTTGTAATACTTATAGTTTTTACTATTCTAATTTTTATTTGTTTATAAATCCTTTAACGATGTGTGTACTGTTTTACACCGCTGTTCAACATTTAAACATTTTTTATTTCAGGCATTATAATAGCTATTTAAGTATTAACATGTCTTCACCAGGATTTTTTAATTAAAAATTGTTTAAATAGTAATTTACACAGTTTTAGGAGAGAATTTATACCTAATTTACCACTATAATTATTAGTACCGGATAATTGTATCAATCAATCAAAATAAAATAAAAATGTCTTTAATTTATTTAAAAAGTATTCTCGAGAGGTATACAGTACCTACGCACTATACCTATTATACTTTACAGTAAGTTTGTTTCACTTAGTAGGTAAATAAATACTAGAAATGAGAATATTATTAATACTTTTAAAACAAAATATTAAGTTAATATTACTTTATAACAATAATAATACAAATTTTGTCTCCAGACCTTTAGGTATCAAAGATTTATATTGATCACATTTTTTTTTGTTTAAATTTTTCACTAACAAATATCTACTTAAACTTATGAAATAATTTAGATTTGATTTTGATTTTTAATTTTAATTTATTCAATTTTAATTTCACTAGTGAAGTTTATTTAATATACAATTACAAATATTTTGAGTAAGGACTCATAAAATAATATTTTATAAGTTATAATCTTATTGTAAGACTTTCTTTTGATACTTATTTCGGTTGATATAAATATTGAATATTCATTAAACTTTACCTACTATTATTCATAAAATAAATTATAGACATTTAATGACGTTAACATTAGGTAGGTATATATTTGTATAAATAATTTAAAAACATTCCAGCAGTTTAAATATTTAATTGGTGAGTTAATGAATGCTTTAATGTTTTTTTATGGTCTTTTAACCACATTGAATTCTTCAATTTTCGTTTTTTCATGTCAATTAATATTAGAAATCCATTCACCACGGTACCTCATAGTTCACGATCATAAAGTACGTGAAAATACGTGCAGCTACTTCTTTATAACATGACTACAAGTGCATTTTAATTCGTGTTTGCATTATCGAAAACAATTGCAGATACAATTAGTCAATAGTAGTGTACATTTGATTCGGTTGGGTGGACAGCATTGGTAAAAAAATCCAGACCATCATATTGTGCTCAAACTGATACAAAAAATAAATTGTCTTATGTCATTGACGCAACTTCGAAGAAATACAAAAAAATCAATTGGAATTAAAAAAAAATACTCAAATTGATAAATAGATGAATATTTTTGGTTATATATCGCGCATATAAATTATTTTGTTGATTTAATATATTAGGTTTAATTATACGTTTCTACGACAGAAAATGGAGTGCCATTCGTAAATACTCAGAACTATGAAAACTAAAAACATTAATTTAAACAAAATCAATATTTTAAGTACTTAAATTTTTTAATATATTTTAAATTTGCAAACCATTTTACCGAGCATTTTACTGAGATATAATTAAAACATTGTCTATTGGTATATTAGACATTCATTTTCAAATATATAAATATATCATAATAATATAATATTTTATAAATATATTTTTAAAACAATATATTAGGTAAAGCTATAGGTATATAGGTAAATACGATATACTTATATATATATATATATATATATATATATATATAGCAAAATAGGTCCTTTGCTTGTTGCGTTGTAACTGTATTTAATGGTTAATTGTTCTGAATGTTGAGAACAATTTATAATTGTTTCAAAAATTTGAACCTGTACCTGTGTACCTATTTTTTGTGAGCAAATTGAGACATATTTTGGTGATGTTATTTTTATTTTTAGTTAGTTTTGTCCTAACTTAATCATTTTTTATTTCAAGTTATTTTTCATCACGATTTTAAAGATTATAATATTAGGTGTTTACTCGTGCATTTTATCTATTTTTTACTAAATGGACTATGGCAGCTCAATCAGTGGTATGCGTACCACCAATTATTGGTATGTGTGGAAACCTTATCATAAGTGGTTGGTATGAGGAGAAAAATTAGAATTATTATTAATATTCAACGTTATAACTTTTAATATGTGTAGATGGTAGTTAGTAAACTAGGATTTAGAAAGGTAGAGAGAACAACTGGTCTATGTTTTAATTCTTTGAAGTTCACAATACGTCAATACCCGATATCTGTATCCTGTGTTGTAGCTCTTAATTGAAATTTAATCACAGAATTTAATCAAAAACTATCCTGTCAGTGTACAATTTACGTTTCTACAACGATTAAATCAGAATAGATACAGATATAAGTGCGTGATCATGTTTTTACTTTTTTCCGTACAGTTTCATTATTGTTACAACCTTTTAAAGTCTTAACACTCTTAGCCATTACTGGTTGATAATTCAATTTGAACTACCTATAATATTCAAATCAACCGTATGATTTGTTATTTTTATAGTTTCTATTTTGCAATAAAAATTAATAATGAATACCTATTTAATAAATATTAAAAACTATATTATTTAATATAATATATTTTTTAATCATTAGCATGTTTTTAGTTCGTTTCATTTTCTTCTAAAAAGAAGGAATATTTTGGGGTGCTAAAATGTCGACATCGCTTCGACACGGGCGCTAAAACCACCTGGCGTAAAGGGTGTTTGGTTTAGTCGAACCAGTTATTTCAAGACCTCGAAACCGGTCTCCCACAAAGACGCCGCCGTTTCCGTGGCACACAGAGTTTATTCTAAACATTACTCTCTGGCATTTTTAAATTGAATGTGTATTAATGCAATATTATAATATATACGTGGCTATTATTTATTAATATTATTTTTTTTATTTCTGAATTTATTATAATATTGTTATGATAGAAAACAATGCTCTGCCAGGGTTATACTTCTATGATGCTCATTTTATCAATTATTATAAAATATAATTTAATAAACGTATGAGATTAAGAATTCATTCCCATGGAGTTGTTTTTTTTTTTTTTTTATCAAGTCGAACATGATATAATTTGTTAGGGAATGCACAGTTGTTTGTAAACGCACAATCTTTATAACAATAATTATTATTATTCAACTATATAAAATAAAAAAATAAAAAAATCGTATTATTTAATCTATAGTAAAACCATAAAAGTAAAAACGTTTAAAGAATAGATTATACAATTTTAATTTTGTTGAGAATATAAAAGAAACCATTATAAAAATAAAATACTATTTTTTCCAAATCGTTCATTAAAAAAACCTCAACATCACAAAAATATGAATCAAAGCTAAACGTAAGCTGTTTCCCACGACTCTCGAGCAATTGTCAAATTAAAATTTTGACTAATATTCATTAGTAGGTAATGTTAAGGACATAAGTGTTAAAAAATGTTTAATTATTATATCAACCGTATAGTATATTAATTAAAAATGCTGCTATTTTTAATAATTATTTATTAATAGATATTCAATTACCTTTACAATTTTTGAATTAATTATTTAGTTATTGTTATAGTTATTATCTCTTGACTGTAGTTTACTGTTTATTAAAATGACAAAGTTGCCATATATATATAATATTAATATATATGCTATTAATTTAGTAATTACCTAATACATAACTAATTTTTGATATTTTAATCTGATATCTAATTGTTGAATTGTTTTGTTTCAGGTAAATAAATGATGCATTTTTCAATCGATATCTCATATATGTATACATTATTATAATATATTACAATGGGATTATGAACACAGATTTTTTGCTAAATTTAAAACATTAAAAGAAGTCTCTTTAACAACTATATAGAATCATATTTTACTTGTAAGTATACCTACCTAATATTGCTTACAAATAACTAATATGACTAAATTTAAATTATCTGTTGCCAAAAAATCTACTTCCAAATGTTCACGCATTATTATTTGAAACTTTGATAGAGTATAATATACGCAATGAGCATATTATGAAAGATATTTTTCAATGGGTAAAATTGATAGTTGGTAATATTATCGAGCTTATGGATTTTCAACATTGGCGGTTTGGTCATGTTCTCAAAATAGTTTTTGATACTCACCTGATAAGTAGGTTGGTACCGTCTAATAGTTAAAAATTACAAATAATTACATATTATTTTATTTACGTCATTGAATATTCTAATAGGTATACGGGCCATATGTATACCCGCGTACATCATAGACAATTTAGTGAGTAGGTAATCTGTGAACTTAAAAAATCTGGAGAAGTAAGTATACGGCATATACCCTATACCCATACGACATGCACAACTGATTTTATGTAAATATATAATACATATTTATATGCATATTTACTAAGATACGTTTAAACAATAACATATAATATAATGTATATGTATATATTTTTATAAATTACTGATATGACTTTGCACTTTAATATAAATATTATCTCTGGCTAAAACTTGTAAAGTTTTCATCTGTATTGTTACCTATTTAATTAATATTATGTATCTTTGGATAAATAGCTTAGGAGACAGTATTCAATGGTACGAAAACAAACTATTCAAATACGTTTGTTATCGTTCAGTTAAAATTCAAGAATCTGCATTTATATTAATATAAATAAACATATTATAAACTTGAGTTTATTAATTTGATGAGTAAAGTTTAAGTTAGCTACTTGAAATATTATTTTCTTTTTTAAAATTAGTGTTTTATTCTCGAGCGTTACGTATCTAGGTAGCCTAAGTCATAATTATTAACGATTAAATATTGAAAGAGAAAAAAATCGTTAAATTTAAACAATCATTTTTAATTATAGGTTAATATATTTTAATATTTTAATGTATTTTTACATTACAAGTAGGTACTGGGTACTGGGTACAAAATGTTTTGATATAAATTTGATATTTCATTATTCATAAACAAATCTAGTAATATAAATACGCTTATCAATTAAAGGTAAGTCGTGGGCACATTGATTATTTTATTAGATATCTACGTTGAATGATTTACATTTTTGTATATTAGACTTGAAGTTATTTGTCAGCACAATAATATAATATAATTTTTTTTTTATTCATCTGTATATTTTTTTTTGTACAAGGTAGTAGATTTTTTGTTCGTAAGGCGTATATTGTAGCGTGCATTATTGAAACTCAAACAAGATATGAACTCAAGATAGCTGATAGTTTATTGGGTTGGAGGGTTGGTAGTGGGAAATATTTGTTGTTGGAATAAAATGCCACTGTACATATTCATGGAAAAGGGTGTAGGCAGGGAGAATAATTACAGAAAAAAACACACATATATATATACACATATCATGTGCATTATTATACAATTAATGAACAAAAGACTTGTGTAAATGCGATAAGAGTGCACGACACTTTGCATGTAGTAAACCTGCAGGTATTTACTATTTACTATATTATAGTCATGATAAATAAAGAAAAAATAGTAATAATACTTAAAGAGGAAAGAATTAAGTTAGACGCCGAATTTCATGGTTTTAATTATATATATGTATATATAATATGTATTCAAAAGAGGGGAAATTTGTTGGTCAATTAATATTTAATACATTATCAAAGTTACGAATATGTAAATTAATCGCATTTCAAAACTCAATTATGATTTGTTTTGCATAATATAAGCAATTGATTAACGGGCAGAACAGATTAAAACGATTAAACAACTCGAGAATTAATTTTAGTATCAATATATTAAGAGTCATTAAATTAAAAAAGTATGATGATTTTTTAAAAATTGCTTGTTAGGAGAATAATATTATGGGGATTTTCTATCTATTATGTTATACGCTTACATTTACAATTTAAGTATAACGAATGACGGCTCAATATATAAAATATTATACCTTTTGCATGATTAGAGTTAGGTACTTAGGTATATGATTTTGAAAAATATTTTAGGTAATTTACTGATCGTAAATAAGAATATTGTTCGTGATTATTCTCTTCTGTGTTGGTAACTTAATGGCTTATAATAATTAATATTTAAGAATAACTAAGTATAAAGTAAATGTATTTTCTTCATACATACTTATTTAATTATGAATTTTAAATTTCTATTGCCAACTAGATTATGCTATATCTTTTTTGTTTTTAGTTAAATAATAACCGACTTAACATAAGTTATTTTTCTTATTTTTTGAATATTCAGAATTGACACCTCCCTTAGCAAACACATGCTCCAATGATGCGTTCTATAAACGGGTTAATGTATATACACTGACGGTGATAAATGATACAGGGCCTGAAGGATGATATTAATGAGTTTTAAACCCTTTTGGATTTTTTTTTGTTCCTCGAGAACTTGACTTTGGTATAGTTTTTAATTTTTGATGAATTAATAATTAAAAACCCTTGGTACCGTGGGATTAAAAATAAATATTATTTAATATAGTTATACCATTATTACATCAATGATAATATTTATATATTGTACTCATAGGTTTTGGTCGTACGTAACACTTTAGTTTTCAATGAACTTTGATAAAAATATATATTTATTCAACTAATCTATTATTAAAAATCTAAAGATACGTAAACACATTCCAACAAGCTGATAAATCGTTTTGCCACTTGTAACTAAGTTATATCTTTGATGTCATTTTTATAATACTTCATGTATTATATTAGTGTGTTCTTGTCAAACATCTGTTTAAAATATGTAATGAAGTAAAATCTGTAAAATCTGATCTATATTTGATTCAAATAATAATAATACCTATATTAAATAATATAGGTAGTAGGTATAATATATAATACACTGGAAAGTTTGTTTGCTATCATTTATCATTAAATTATATGATTTTCTTTATTTTATAAGATTAATAAGATTTTTATTTAAGAACGTGGTGCTTCTTAAATCTAAGAGAATATTTATTTAATAAATATAACTTTAATTAATTTTTTTAGAGCAAAACATTTTAAATATTTAATTAATTACAATAAGTAAGTAAATAGATGAAGCAATTCAAGCACACTATAGATAAAAAATGTCTCTTTAAACCCTTGTCAATTATCACTAGGCTATAAAGTCTATAGTTAACATTTTATGTTATAACTGATGGTTTATTATAGTTTTAACTGGTACAATAATGATCATTAGGTAACTCCCTAATACTAACGAAAAGGCTGCTAAATTAATTGCTATGCTTAGTGTAATTAATTACTGCGGGTACAGTGTTAACTCTGATAACAGATAATAGTCTTGAAATATTTTTTGGTGATTTTCATTTAGTAAAATATTTAAAAAAAACTAGCGATTTTATCCCTAGCTTGTGTATAACGCTTTAAAAGCATTCGATATCACGTGTTCACGATTACACGGTAGTCGTACATCGGTACACGTGTGGATATATCGTTTCCCTTCTGCTGTTTAGGACTTTTAATAATCCGCTTGATGACAGCAAGTCGTCGTCGTCGTCGTCGTTGTCGTTCGTCTAATTTTGGATACTTGCCGGCAACGCAATAGTCCTCCGACCCTTTTATTATATGCTGAAATAGAAACCTGACGCGACGTCTAGAAAGGACTCATACATTCTTCCACCCTTTTCACTCATAATCGGAATTTTTGTTGTTTCACTTTTTATGTTTAAAATATGTATAATATGTATACATTATAATGATATATATAAGATATATCTTGTAAATCGTTTATGTAATAGTTAGAAGTAGATTTTATAGTATTCAAGAACTTTAGAAAACAATTAATATTAATTCATAATAATATTTAAAATCTGTATGCAGGTATCCTAAAAACTAAACGTGAATATATCGAAATCTATTATGATTATAATAGTAGGTACCTACTAGTATTATAATACGGAAAGGGCCATTATTTCGAACTGTGTGTAGTTCGAATATTGTTCTTACATTTTTTTTTTTTAATGACCGGAAAAGATTTGATTGTCAATCTAAGTTTGCATAACGTTTCCTCTTATTATTCTTAACATTATTTCAATTTACCTAATGAAAAATTATTGTTATTATAAATTAAACCATTTTGCTCTTGAGCTATTGAGTGGCTGCTTATTAGCCGACTCACCAGCTGCTATTTGGCCATTTGGGGTAGAACGAATAACATTATAGGTTTCTGCGTGTGTATTGTTGTATTTGTGTAGATATTTATTTCATAATAATTTAGAACAGTGGTGAGTTGCTTGCTTATTGGCTAGAACTACATTTTTTGTTTTATATTCTATTTAGTTTTATTTGAATACATTTGAACGTTTTATTGTGTATTTTCATTAATCTTTAGTGTCAGTTATAAACATATCAAATATCTGATTTGAAATTTTGACGAGTAGAATTTTGAGTTATTTTACTTAGTATACTAAGTATATAATTGGTCCATGTCCATGATAATGGGTTTGAATGATATGGGGGAGATGATGATTTGAACATTTTAGTAATAAATATTAATCCATTTTATAATTTGGTAAATATTGTCCGAGTATAATAAATACAACATCTAGTATAACAAATTATATTTTATATTTTTACAATAATAACTCAGAAATAACTAGTTCTAATTTTTATTTCAATGCATAAACATTAATTTCAAAAAGATCATCTGTATATAGCAATTTATAATAAAAAAGGTTGGTCCTCATTTGAAAAAAGAAGTTTTTATCACCACAGGACACTTCTTCAACCATATAAAAAAACCTAAATAATTGAAAATATGATCTAAAAATCAAAATTATAATAAATTCATTCCTATAATAAAAAAATGTGGGCGAGCATGCTCGCTGAATCACCCAGTGCACCTATAGTTGTAGCATACTTGTTTTATTAAACTATTCAACGGGCCTAATTCGATTATTAATAACTCAGAGTTGTAATACAAATGTATCATTTGTATAGTGTACCTATTTTAATTGTAAAAGTATATTTTTGTATAAAATTTAAATTTTTAAATTAATCGATTCTTATGCTAATGGGTACTTAGATTCACATAGACCTGATACGAGTTGTTAATAATCTGAAGTATTTAATTTTGGAAGTAGATCCTACAGTAGATTCACATACAAACGATACCGTTACTGCCTCATGCAGTTCCGGCTAGTTTACTTTGGGAATAGGTTTTTGTTTTAATTAAAAGTCTCTTTGGTAACACTGACAAATTGTTCATTGTTAGTATGCTACGGGGTTATCGGCGAGGAATACTTTAGACCACACGCATAGGGATAGTTACTGATACAATATGGGCCGGTTCAGTACAAACATTTTGTTTCAATTTTTAGTTGCGATCCCTTAAATAACATAATTATTAGAATTTACATATATGTTTATAAAAATACCATTATTTTTGTTTATATTATATAGGTATTTTTATTAACTATTATACGATGTTTTCTATTTTCTTTTGTCCCTTTGTTCTTGTTGAATTTGCTCTTTTAAATTAAAAAAAAAAATTGTATTATATACCTACCTGATACATGTAATATATTATATAAGTGTGTTAGTCAGAAGGAAATTATCAAAATAATTCATTAAATTATAATATTTATAATTATCTATGGTCGTACGGAACATTTATGATGTCTGTATCGAAAATTGCAAATGAAACTTAATTTTTATAGAACTATATTATTTGCGCGGCTGTGTATGAGAGATTTATTGCAATATTAGTATTTATTAACTAATTAAATATATTCAATTAGTAATACAATGATAAATATACAATTATTATGTAGGTACAGACAATCCAGTGCGTAATATAATATTATACCTATTGACACTTTTAGAAATTAAAAAGATATATAAATTTCGCCCATATTATTAAAGACCAACCAAGAGAACTAGGAAGCTTGTTTATTTTTAGTAATTAAATTACTAAATGCCTCATATATTAGTCACTTTAAAAATAATGTTTAATAAATTAAGTTATTATTTCTACTACTAACAATCGTGGTCCATAATGCGATTTTAATAAATAACTACTCGTAGCTACTAGACAGAATTTATATACCTAATTATTACATGTACAACAACCTATGGAAATATATTATCTACCTACGATAATGTTCGTATTAATACATCATACCTGACCTTGGTAATCACATAAATCGAGTATATTTTGTTTTTACATAGGAACCCAATTTGTGTGTTCAGAGGTTGAATAATTGTAATAATTATTTTTAATTTTAATTTTCAAATTTATAGTTTTGACGATTTTAATGTTGGGTTGAAACAAACTCAATAGTTTGCTTGTATTTTAAATACGTTTCACTGCGGGTTGATACAATCTGGTCATATTTGTTTAGTCATTAATAGTACTGTCTCAGTCACGTCTTTCTTTCTCTAAATGCCATGTGGTATCTCGTCGATAAAATATATACCCTATATAGTTGGTACGTGCTATGGGCTCGTAAAGTTTTCCATACAAACCCCATTAATATTCGACCATCCGGTGAAAAATGTAATCCCATGATCATTGATCAACCTAAATACATATGTCAAACGATTAATTTCGAGTCCTAAAAAAATATTTTTGAAATGTCGACAATGAATTCAAATGAAACATTTAAAATATAATATCATATAATCGCTATAAATAAATGATCTTGATTTTAATTGATTTGCAAAGTTTAAATTTACTTAGTACATAAAATATGATAAAAACGAGTTATACAATGTAAAACTGTTAAATCAATAGTCTCTATCATATTTAATAAAATTATAAAAATAAAATAATTTTTTTCGTTAATAAATGAAAAAATAAAATAATCCTGGCATTTTAATTTGCAATACTTTTAAACTTGATTTGTTTTCATGTAATATCAGCATCATTCAAAATGTAGAATATTTAAATCTATAATCTAAGTAGGTATATCAATATCGTTTAATATAAAACTCTCTGTAATTTATTTTTAAAATTAAACATTCATGTACAATAATAATATAACAAAATCGATTTTGCCAATAACTGGTATTACTTGGTAAATATTCATGTTTCTCAGTTTTTTAGTTTTTTATTATTATTAGAATATATTTATTATTTTGAAAAATACTGAGAATTTTTGGCCTTTGATACCTAAAAGTTCCAACTAAATGCAATTTGCTATATAGTAACCGATCGATCGATATTGACATTTTCCTAAGTCGAAAAGTTGCTTTAAAAAATAGCCAGATAAGTGACGTACAAAATTGTAATTTTTTGATATTTCCGGATATCATAATATTTTACCGGCCATACAATTCATGGGCGTCCCATCATTACCATGACCAAACCTCCGTGATTGATTCACAGGCGTTGTCAAATGTTTGGATGTAATATTATGTAATTGCTGGTAAAGTTTACTGACCCGAATAATGAACACTTTGTATTTATAAAATGTTTGCAATGACAATACAATATGCGGAACCATAACTTAAATTATATTTAGATATACTTGGATGGTTTATACACGATAGAAAGTATTTATTATTAATCTGGCCACTTGGTTAGGTTTTATTTATTTAATGAATCAAATATTGTCTGCGTAGATAGGTACCAATACTATTTCATTATATCTCTGTACCCACTTATTACAATGAGATTAAACGATTTAAAATTATAAGATAACTTTTTACTAAATATATAGTTTGCAAGTTACATTATTTGTATGTCGTTTTTTAGTATATGTACTGTAATTAGGTTCTTATAATATCCCGAATAGAAATGTCCAATTATTGGTGATAACTAATAATCATACACTTTATTTTTATTTTTGATTATTTTCACAGCGTTGTAATTATTTTCTTGTCCAGAAAAAAAATTATAATTTTATAAATTTTATAATTAATGGTATAAATGGTATTTGTATGTCAAATTAATAATGAGATAGGAATTTATGCAAAAGAAAATTCCCTGAAAAGTAATAATAATTTATTTCTGTAATAAAAGTTCAATATCGTTTTTCGTTTTGTTAAACTATAGTTGTTTTAAAAATTGTCCAAAGATAAAGATACCGCTAGGAAATAACGAAAAAACACGGATCTCAAACATCCCTAAGGATTAAATGTCTCATAAAAATGTTGTTTTTATTTTAGTATTGACTAATAAAAAATACAGAATGTTGTTCTTACAACTCTTTTAAGAGATAAAACAAATTTTTCCCTGTAGACTAAGAAAGTAGTAAGCAGTATTCAATAGGTAGTCGTTACCTACAGTTCCGACGACATTCCGCGTGGAAAGTGATTTTCAAGAAAGTACATACATAATATATATACACACAAGACACAACTATAATATATATATATATGTTCTGGATTATTTACGCCTTATCAAAAGTATTTATTTGTGTAAACTATCTACAAAACAATAAACTATTGATATTATGTAGTTCTTACACCGTTCTTATCCCATAAATAGAAATGTATAATATAATATGTATGCTTCATATTATACAAATATAAACACACCGTGAGTAGTGACACTTGACAAATCCTCGAGTAGAATGTTAAAAACCATACTATATAGTACCTAGCCATTTCATATCATTTTTACACGGATATAAAAGTAATGTGCCTACATTGAATTCTTATTTTATCAATGTTCAACATTATGATAATTTATCAAATCGTGCTTAGGTATAGATATAGGCATCAATTAATAATAATATTCTAATTTGTTTGTTATCTGTTTTGCAGAATCTTCTTTTAAATTTGCATGAGATTATAATATAATATTATGCTTTGCTTCAAACTGCAGTCTAAATATTTTCATCGACAAGGCGTTTTGTCAATTATTGGAAATCTCTATTTTTGCCTACCATATGTTCCTATATTTCGTTTTAAATCATATAGCTACGATAATGACGTGTACGTTTAGTATTTGGACCTGTGCTGTGTAAGGCATTGCAGGATTTTATTATAAATATACGAAAGCAATACGACATAATCTCAGACATGATAATAAATAATAATAATATATACAAGCGATTGATATATTTTCGGAACGCCGCGCCATCGCATTAGTTATGCATTTTGTCTGGTGCCGAACTTAATGAAAACATTGCTTGTGGGGTTCTATACTGCCTACCTCTGTGAGTTGTTTTACAAAAGAGACGTTTTCGACATCGTAATCACACGGTCGTACCGTAGTAGAATCCAATTACAGTTACGGTAACAGAGGCAAACGCACATAAAGAACAATGCGCCCAACAATGCCTCCGCCTCTCCGCACTGCCAAAAACTAACTTTTCTCCCCCAGTAATAAACGCCAACTATATTATACTACATAGGCACAGGTCTATTGATCCGCAGGAGAGTTGCATGTGTGCCACGTGACGCCGATGTAGTTATACCGTAGGTGTTATTAACGTTTCCCCAGGAATTCACCCTTTTCGGGTTTTACGGCGGCACATCGACGTAGGTAATAACGTATAATTATGATTCCAAGTTTCACTCACTCGCACATATTTCGTATACCTAAATCAATGATAATATCGACGTAGAAGTTTTTCAAAATCTTTTTAACTAATCATTATTGTTTATACTCTCGCTTATAATATAGTTACACGTTTTCTGATGACTTAATTGTAGTTTATACGTATACAATTTATCACGTAAAGTTGTCTAAGTTCTGTAAATATTATTTCATGATTCTATCGCCTGAATTCTGGATAACATAGTTCGTTGTCCTTGTAAAGTTAGATTATGCAAAACCTAAAAATATTATTTTTTCTCAGAATATTATATGGTATAGAATGATTATCATATTGAAACGTCAATAAAAATAAATGTTTCTACTTTATTTAATTTCATATGGACGGATGAGCAGGTCAGAGACAAGATTAGGTTAGGACGCATTTCTTGTTGTTTTATTATTATTATACTTTCATTTATATGATTAAAAAAAAAACAATTCGTGAACGATAGTTACAAATTATATTTTGAAGAATGGCCTAACAAAATTTAACTATCAAGACAGATATAGTTGCAGCTATAGGCGACTAATTGAAACTTATTTAGAATTAGTTTTACTTCAAAATTGGCAGAGAAACAAAAACACAATATCATTGTAAGACTAATATTCATTCTTGTATTCATGGCTTAGCCTTTGAATCTGAAAATAAATTATATCGGTTGATATTAATTAGATAAAATTAGGTAGTTTTATTTCAAGCTAAGATTTTATTATTTAATACTAAATGTGTTTGTCGTGGTTTCCTGCGATTTATTAACACAGTTATTCAAGTAATATTGTATTGATTTTATAACATCTATTGTATGTAATCATATAAAAATATTATATACTCAAGTTCATTACTAACAGTCGTTCAGTAGTATATATACATGCACTGATTCGTTATGGCTAGACTGGCCAGTTGTTCATTTTACGCACGGAAAATACGTTTGTAATTTTGTATATTATTACACGCTCACAATATATAGTCACATATAGGTACGTAATTATTCGCGTATTAATTTGTAACGTATTCAACTGTCAAGCGAGACATAAATATTTTTAGTGTTATTTAAAACATTGTTGAATTTGTTTCTTTGCAACCGAAATTATCATTAAGACATTCTTGTCAATTTACAGCTCCTTTGACGTTTTACTAACGTGGAGCATGAAATATATTTATAAGAAAATAGGTAGGTATGTGCATTTTCTAAGGAGCGGCAACTGCTCAGTGTATACGTCTTGATTATTAGTTGGTTGCATAATCGAGCATTTTATTTTCGAAATAATGTATATACAAATAGGTGGCGCTCACAACTGCTTATACCTAGGTATAATACGGTGAATATGGTATAATATTATGTATTGGGCCTTAATTTTTTTAAATCGTCCTAAATGTCCAGATGGTTAGGATTTAGTCAGATAAAAGAGCCAACAATTATTTTTAATTTATTTCGCTCGAGATTACGAGTGAGCTAAACTATATTCTTATACACTACTGACAGACGGACAAAGAACGTGTTGACGTAAACTAATTGTCGGGTTGTATAAAATTAGGTCGAGCATTCAACTATGTTGAGAAAAAAAAATCAATTATCGCCAACAGTAAAACTTTATCTTTATGCTAGTTAAAGGATATATTTTTAAATTTTAAGTAAGTATGGAAAATGCCATAGTATTTTCTTCATTCGTGTTATTTGTCACAACTGTCTTAATTACATTTTCTAAAATAAATATTTTCCATTATTGTCTGGAATTCAATTTATAAATTGTGTTTTATTCTTTTCATTATTTTTGACGAGTTCAACGGTCAATGTTTAAACATAACGAAAAATTGCCTACGAACGAATGTATAAACGTTAAAAATATGTTATCATACTAACATGTTTTCACTTTTCAATATTGTGTGTATGCATTCCATTGCAGTTTGTAAAAAGGTACACGAAAATAACCATAATATATATTATTTTTGATTGCTATTATAGTATTATCTTGAATTGTATAATATAAGCTCTGGACTATATCTCTGATTTACCCGTGTTTTATAGTTTTTTGTTCTATTGATAAAACATCTTTAATTAGAAAAATTATTACCAAAAGCACTTTACTGGCGATGATGGTCTTCCGCCAAAACTAGTATTCAGTGGCGTGTGAAATAACTCGAGTGTAATATTATTATTACTGTACTATTCATCGGACTATCACCGGCAGTGCGTGTAATCGGGCAGCTTGCGCGCGTATATTGTATTGCATTGTCGTTTTGGTTGGATCGCGTGCGCCACCGGATGGATGTGCACGCGCTCGGTCGAAAAGGTTGCTCTGTTCGGACACATCCGGAAAGGGTATTAATGGCGAGTGGGTGAATGGGGGTGGAGGGGAAACACGGCTGTTTACGTTAGGTATTCGTCATATGACTCTATAAGGTTCAATGGTTCGTGACAATACGTCATGGTATGTTTGAAATCATTTTTATATAATATATATATTATATATATATATATGGTTCCTATGGAAAATATAAAAATAATAAAAGAAGAATGAAAATCATCGATTTATTATAGGTATATAGGTACATAGAAAGTCAACGAAACTCATCATATTTCTTTAAAATAAATATTGTTTATTATTTATTACTGATTATCGCATTTGATTTTAACGTTAATATGATAAGTAAAGATTGTTTTTTTTTTTTTTAAATTAATTTATTTAATGGCAATTTACAATCTATACGAGTGAGTGCAATAATTGAATGAGTGAATACAAAACGGTGTAATTAGAGAACATTGAGTAGGGGTTTCACTTAAGAAATGCCTGAACATGAGTGGTAATTTTAGGGAGAAATAATTGTATACGCATTGTGAGAAGATCTCCGGACCATTCGGGTTTCAGGCGTCTGGCTGGATAATGATTATAAGTAAAGTTATGAATAAACGATACTTATTTCTATATTTTTTTAACTTATGGTCAAAATTAGATTATAAAAAATAAATAGAAATAGAAAAAGGAACAAATATGAAAATACAAAATTAATATATTGCTTACAAGAAAAAAAAAGTGGGTAAGTGGATGTCGCTCTGCTGTACAGTAGGTTACAAGTGGGTCACTGTATAATGGATGGTATATTAAATTTGAATTTAATGATATAATATCATTGTATAAGAAAAACGATTCTGAGCGGAGACGGTATGTCAGACTAGGTATAAGACATAATATTATATGGTCTATGGTATTAAAAAAAAAATTGTAGGTACCTATAATAAATTCCAAATTAATCATATCACAATATCTATTAGGTACTTATAATGCGTTATACATAAACAACAAACCGTGATACTATCATAGATATACCTATAATAGTATACTTTAGAAGTTTCAAGTATACCTACCCAAGAATAATATTACACAATCACAACAAAATAACTAAAATAGTTATTCTAGGTTTTTAATATGTAATTTCGTCCAAATTTGAACTTAAAATGACTATAAAAATAAACTGTGTATATGTATTTTTAGATTTTTTGGTAACAGAATTAATTACTTACGTGAAATCTTGTTTTAAATTTTCAAATCTTAGATACAAAAGTTGAACATTTTATACATTTTTAACTACAAAATAATTATTCAAATTTAAATTTGATAAATTTTGTCAAAATTCAATCTTTAAATGCTTATAAAAAAAAATTGTGCCTATGTATTTTTAATATTTTTTAAATTCTATTGTAACAATATATCAGGAGCCTTGTATTACATTTTTACACTTTTTGGCCCAACAGATAAAACTATATTGATATTTATAGAAAAAAAAACTAATACAATATCTGTAAAAAGCTCAAAAAGGGTCAAATTATTTAAAAAAATGTATTGTTTAAAGAAAATGCTAATATGAACATTCAGTGAAATTTTCAAGTATCTACAGTCATTCTTATTTTAATTACAAC
>NC_042495.1:14721940-14732501 GCF_005508785.2 Acyrthosiphon pisum | reverse complement strand
TGTTCTTGATTAATACTAATAATAATAAGTAAATCAACATTAAACCTATTCCTTCTTCCTTCGCTCAACAAATACCCAACAAGTCTGCAGTCGAATTAGGGTAAGTTAACTTATTATATAATTAAATCCTTATATATATATATATGTGTGCTTATACGTGTACACACATTTATATGAGCAGGTGGTCATTTAGAGTGTGTGCGCAATATATATAAATAGTAAATAATATACAAATAAAAAATAAAATAAATACGTATATATTGCATGTACATTGCACATCCTATTTTAACATTACCTCACTATATTTTAGTATTATCATTAATTATTTTATTATTATATTAATATTATAATTATAAACTTTATTTATTTTATATTAATTATATATTATTTCATTTGAGGTGGTATGACTAGACTATCTGTTTTGGGATCATTCATTGTGTCAAACATTTTTTGTCTGGTCTGTTAAAGAAAATTGACACGCTTGCTTACAGCTCTGCTGGCCGCCTTGTATGTACCGCTAAAAAGTGTCGGTTTGGCTCCGTTCTCTGTCCCTCATGCTGATTCCAATGATTGGGTCGTTGATGTTTAACTCGAAGTCCGCTGATTTACTCGTCTACGGGTTGGTTGCCGAAGAACTTCGTTCAGGAGACCCCTCACCTGACACCAAATTACGTGCAGTGATCTCTCACTAAACACCAATTAAATTGAGTTCAACATTGAAGGATGATTTGTATGATTTACGTTAACCAGGTAGTGACGGAAGAGAAGAGTAGGGTTAGAGTCAATAACGATACAGTTTAAATAATATAAGTAAGTTATAGTTGAAAAATAGATAAGTTTATGGACAGAGTAAAAAGACGGCCCGAGAAATTGGAACACTGTTTATAAATACTGGGAATGGACTCGGGATGGCGGCGATGTGGAGGTCTTGCTCCACGACCAAATAAGTCCTACGTTAGACTAATTCTAAATTTGTTATGGACCAAGTCCTGTATTTATATAAAATCTATGCGGCTTAAACATACACGGCAGAGTCTAGGAGGTGGATATACATAGAAGGTACTGGTATATGTGTTGTTATTGCCCAAATGTACATACGTGCTATTTGGCAGTTACCATTATGATATATAGTTTTGTTTTTGCACTATTTTGGCGAAATGATTTTATCGGACACAGGTAAGTCTTGTCGTCCTCGCGATCTGCGAAAAGTATAAATAATAATGAAAAAAATAGAGAATTCTGGATAATCTGGCGTGGATTTGAATCGTATTTGGTCGAACAATGACTGAATATCGTTTGTACATTTTTGGAAAGTCATTTTTTTTTTTTTTTAATAATAGTAGCTTGAAAAAACAATTCAATAATATGACAATAAAATTGATGAATGAAACCCAACTTGATCTAACAGCTAATTTTGATGACTTGGCTTCATTGATTTCTGCTTTGTATGTAATCGTTATTTTAATATTTTGTAATTTTTTGTTATGTATACCCGCCACTTTAAATAAAATATGTCCTCATATTTTTATCTGTAGTCTGTACACATATTTGTAATAGGTTGTAATGTGATTTTTCATGTGTATTAAGCAGAAATGGATAGAAATGTTTTTTTCTGTCAGTATCACGTATATACAAAGGAAAATATGTTTTTTTTATCGTTTAAACTAAAAATATTAATTGATATAAAAAAAAAAATTTAACCTGATCTAAACATTTAGATCACGTTTACCTTCTGCTGTTGTAATAAAATCTGACATTTTACCAAAACAATGCTCTCGCCTACGAAAATTCGTAACATATAAATCACTATATTTTCGACATATATCCATTTTTTCTTCTCTTAATAAATTTAATTTCGCATTTAACTCTTTTATATAAAGCGATGATATCGAATTTGACATGCAATAGTTAAGGTTTCCCTTTAGTCGTATATATCCATGTATTAGCATATTTTAATTTATAAAAAATATCTTTTGACAAAATGAACATTTCTGCTTCACATGTTTTCGGTAATATATACGGATTTTTAAATAGTGAAATTTCATATGAATATTTATTATTTGAATGAACCACAGGTGAGAATTCTGGACATATTGTTAATATTTCTGTTTATGTGCAATGCAATAGTTTTGTTTCAGTAAAATTCGTATATTGTTCTCGATTTTTCATACCCCCGTACGTGCAGCTGTAATAATTGCACTTATGTTGTATATTTTTTAAACGAATATTGAGGTAATAAGGCTTTGAATATACCGTGTATTTTGTTTGACAAAACCAACGTTTCAATGGTTTTTGTTTAATTCACTAATTCCCCGAACTAAAATATATTTTTAGTCATGAATATCTAGTTTTTCGAAGACACTTTATTAGAAAAGTCAATGTATTGTGTTTTAGTAATATTTAAAGATAATTTATTTTCAGCTAAACTACTAATATAAATATTGATCAACAATGGATCTAAAGAAATCCTTTGCGGATACCACAATTAATAGTTTTAATTTGGGATAATTTTTGTGCAAACAGTTCTATTATTAAGATATGATTTTAATAAATCTTAAGTTTTTCCTCTTATACCCATATTATCCGACTTTCTTATCAGTAAACTATAACCTACAATGCAAAATGCCTTTTTTAAGTCGAAAAATACTGTCATTTTATATTTCTTTCCTGTTTTAAAAAGGGATTTTAATTTTGATATTGCTTTTTCTGTACATCTACCCTCTTCAAAACCAAATTGTGATTCTGAGAGTAATTCGTTTTTTTCTGGGAAGTTAATTATTCTTGATATATGCATTTTTCGAACATGTATTCTATTTTCAATCCGTCGCTTTGTTATCGGCAGTGACAAACGTGAGAAGTAAAAATGTACTTCAATGAAATAATGTTCAATGCTCAAGTGGACCAAATTTTCAAACAGCTTAGCGCGAAGCAGGGCTTGAAACCGTTTTCAAAACCGATTTCAGAAACCGTTATAAACCGTTTTAAAACCAAAACCGAAACCGTAATCAAAAACGAAACCGAAAAAATTGGAGACTGGTATTATAATTTAAAACCGAAACCGAAATAAATTGGATACCGGTATTAAATTCAAAATCGAAACCGTAAAAACTTTGAAACCGGTATTAAATTCAAAACCGAAATCTGAAAAAATTGGAAACCGTTATTTTTTTTTTAACTGACATGTTTTTAAATACGTAAATTCCATTAATACGCATAATTAATAATCATAATAAAATTGAGATCAAAATTAATTTTGTTGATAAACATTTCATTATTCCAAAAATTATTAGTTGCTTTATAAATAGCAATGACAAAAATTAAGGTTACTAGCAAATACTATAAATGACAATTGACAATACGGAACAATGAATGACAATTGTATAGACGACATAGCCCCCTGAAAATACTTTAGAAACCGGTATACAAAAAACCGAAACCAAAACCGAAATTTCTTAATACCGGTATTCCTAAGTTGAAACCGAAACATTTAGAAACCGGTATTCAAAACCGATACCGAAACCGAAATTTCTTAATACCGGTATTGTTAAGTTGAAACCGAAATCGTAAAATTTTAAAACCAATATACAAAATCGAAACCCAAACCGAAATTTCCTAATACCGTTATTGAAAAATTGAAACCGAAATCGAATAAATTAAAAACCCGTATACAAAATCGTAACCGAAACCGAAATTATTTCAATCGGTTTCAAGTCCTGGCGCCAAGGTGCTTGCTAGAAAATTGAACGTACACGTCTGATTACAGTCCGTTTCGGGGTCTCTCTTATAGTTCTATCCCCGCTCCCCTGTCCATCATCAAGTATCCTTGGTAATGAATACTATCAAGTATTCGTAATTAACATTTGTAACATTCGAATTCAAAATGGTTGTATTCATTAATACATAATCACCTGCTTAAATATGATAACAAAGACCACTACACCACTTTTGAGTCTCTACATTTTGTATAAACAGTTTGACTAATGTATAATTTCCAATTGGATCGGTTAAAACATTTAATACGTGGTCCTTTACAAGAAATGGATAATAATCGCCTACGTTTATTAAACTAATTTCGTGGTTTGAACGATAGTAGTTTAAAGATTCTAAAACGGTACCGATTGTTCTGTCAGTAATTGATTGTAAGTTGTTTGTATAAATATATATTGATAGGTATCTTTTTTATTATATTATGTAGTATAATGCTCGATATTATACATCCGCCACAAAATGTATCGTATACTAGTATACTAGTGTTAATATCTTAAAATTATTACCATATATTCTTTTGTTAATATGTATAATATACTATTTTTATTACGTATATTCATCTCTATGACCATTTTAATAATATTAATATATTATTTTTCAGTTGATAATATTATAATATTTACCTATGTTTTTATATTTCATTTTAGTTTTGTAACTACTTATCTTAATATATTATGATTATATAACTTTGTTGATTTATATTTTTTTTACTGCAAATATATGGGACAAAACAGACTATATGATTGAAAGACGTGTTTTTTGTAAGCTGCTTATTGTAACGAGTTATATTTATAAATAGAAATTTATCTATATTTTTATTACTATTTTATATAATTGTTTATCTATTGTATATAATGTAATATTGTAATATTGTACCTATATAATGTATATACAGCCACACAGATGTTCATATTACAATATCTGGTCATATACTAGTATACCCTTTTTCTTTGTAAAATAAACTGTTTCAACGGCTTGGTCCGATCCACACAACGGAACTCTCCCTGCGTATGTCTCGGTAGCAGTCATACGCAATGAGTGATACAATATAATATTATGTTGAGTATAATATTTGTGTGTCTTAAATAATAAATGTACTTTTTAAATATCTCTAATATATTAATTGTGTTCTTGATTAATACTAATAATAATAAGTAAATCAACATTAAACCTATTCCTTCTTCCTTCGCTCAACAAATACCCAACGAGTCTGCAGTCGAATTAGGGTAAGTTAACTTATTATATAATTAAATCCTTATATATATATATATATATATGTGCTTATACGTGTACACACATTTATATGAGCAGGTGGTCATTTAGAGTGTGTGCGCAATATATATAAATAGTAAATAATATACAAGTAAAAAAGAAAAAAATACGTATATATTGCACATCCTATTTTATCATTACCTCACTATATTTTAGTATTATCATTAATTATTTTATTATTATATTAATATTTTAATTATAAACTTTATTTATTTTATATTAATTATATATTATTTCATTTGAGGTGGTATGACTAGACTATCTGTTTTGGGACATTCATTGTGTCAAACATTTTTTGTCTGGTCCGTTAAAGAAAATTGACACGCTTGCTGACAGCTCTGCTGGCCGCCTTGTATGTACCGCTAAAAAGTGTCGGTTTGGCTCCGTTCTCTGTCCCTCATGCTGATTCTAATGATTGGGTCGTTGATGTTGAACTCGAAGTCTGCTGATTTAATCGCCTACTGGTTGGTTGCCGAAGAACTTCGTTCAGGTGACCCCTCACCTGACACCAAATTACGTGCAGTGATCTCTCACTAAACACCAATTAAATTGAGTTCAACATTGACGGATGATGCGTATGATTTACGTTAACCAGGTAGTGACGGAAGAGAGGAGTAGGGTTAGAGTCAATAACGATACAGTTCAAATAATATAAGTAAGTTATAGTTGAAAAATAGATAAGTTTATGGACAGAGTAAAAAGACGGCCCGAGAAATTTTTAAAAATACTGGGAATGGACTCAGGATGGCGGTGATGTGGAGGTCTTGCTCCACGACCAAATAAGTCCTACGTTAGGCTAATTCTAAATTTGTTATGGACCAAGTCCTGTATTTATATAAAATCTATGCGGCTTAAACATACACGGCAGAGTCTAGGAGGTGGATATACATAGAAGGTACTGGTATATGTGTTGTTATTGCCAAAATGTACATACGTGCTATTTGGCAGTTACCATTATGATATATAGTTTTGTTTTTGCACTATTTTGGCGAAATGATTTTATCGGACACAGGTAAGTCTTGTCGTCCTCGCGATCTGCGAAAAGTATAAATAATAATGAAAAAAATAGAGAATTCTGGATAATCTGGCGTGGATTTGAATCGTATTTGGTCGAACAATGACTGAATATCGTTTGTACATTTTTGGAAAGTCATTTTTTTTTTTTTAATAATAGTAGCTTGAAAAAACAATTCAATAATATGACAATAAAATTGATGAATGAAACCCAACTTGATCTAACAGCTAATTTTGATGACTCGGCTTCATTGATTTCTGCTTTGTATATAATCGTTATTTTAATATTTTGTATTTTTTTGTTAAGTGTACCCGTTACTTTAAATAAAATATGTCCTCATATTTTTATCTGTAGTCTATACACATATTTGTAATAGGTTGTAATGTGATTTTTCATGTGTATTAAACAGAAATGGATAGAATTGTTTTTTTTCTGTCAGTATCACGTATATACAAAGGAAAATATGTTTTTTTTATCATTTAAACTAAAAATATTAATTGATATAAAAAAAAAAATTAACCAGATCTAAACATTTATATCACGTCAATTTTCTTTAGTCATTTTTAAACTCGCTTTCTTTATTTTCATGTTAATATCTTTCAGATTTATTCTAAAATTCAATTTGACTATTCTCATGCCTTGTCTTAAAATGGCGTTGATTTGTTCCGATATAAGTGTTGACTCCATTTTTTTTATTCTAGAAAAAATGCATATAAATTGTAAACTATCTACTGGTTATAAAAATAATGTATATTAATGTTAAAAATTCATTATTTTATTTTATATTCGACTTTTTATAGTTGTACTTTTAATACAATACGCCAAATCACCGTTCAATTAAAATATGAAGGTTTTGACTAATTATAACAAAATAATATTATAATATTATTTGTTGAAAAAAAAAACAGAATATCATCTAACATTGTCTAATTTATTGGACAACATGATTTTATCACACAAATAACTGATGTACCATAAATTGTTATGGTTGTTAATAATTTCTTTTTTTTCTTCTATACGTTTTTTCGTTTTAATGCCGCCTTTTGAAATTGTATTCTAAATTACAATGTAAGTTGCTGTATTCCTAAACGAAATGTATCAAAAAGTTTTATACTGAATCTAGGTTCGATTTTCTTGTTAAAGGATATATATTTTTTTGTTGAATTAGGAATAATGTGAATATCTTTATCATCACAACCGAGCTCTCGAATTATGAAGTGATTATCGTACGATAGATTATGGATAAAATATAAGCATCTTTTCTTTTTCTTCTGTGCTTCCTAAATATTTAAAAAATGCCACACGGCCGTGGATTTTCGATATTCGTCGGTATGGTCGGGTAAATTATTCTCTGAGGTTTCAGCCACTCCAACCACATATTTCCCCCCCGTTTCCAAGTTCTCCGAACACATTATCCACCCCAATAGCATCTACCACATTGACAGTTATCGGTTTATCGGTCTCCATTTTTTCGGGTTCAGTATCGAGTGAAAGAATATTTCCATCCCCGATATCGTTTTGAATTGTGGCAAAGATGTGTCACTAAGGCGATCAGTGGCAGACATCCTATGTAATCCGGTTTCCATTCGCATGCGCCTGCTGTTTTAATTCTAGAATTCTGCATTTAATAGTGTTTATTTCTGGCTTCATGATTCTGAAAATTACATAGAATTTTAAGACTCTCTGTTAGTACTGATACATTGTTTATACACTCATTATGTTAGAAAAATGTTATGTTTTTTAAATCTAAACCACTTTTCCTAACATTTTATTAAATTAGTATTATTTGAACGGTTATCAAACTTATTCAGTATTGAATATTTAAAACATTTATTATCCTTCGACAGATATTATATACATATATTGTCTAATCTATCGTATAATGCACTAAGGCCTCTCTGTATATTTTTTTCGCAAAGATACGCTGTGTAAATTGTACTTTTATAATTATTTAATAATATTTGTTTTTCATCTTTCCATTTTTCTCTTGTTGTCTTGTTGTCTCTTAAAAATAATTAATAAATTATGGAAGAAAATTGGAACGAATGATTGACTAGTTATTTAAAAATTACATTAAATAATGTGAATATCTTTATCATCACATCCAAGTTCCACCCAGATCCTTTCGCTAAAACTGGTTTTGCTCGGATAATAATTTATTGAACTTCTCATTTGATAATGAAATTATTATTTATTGAAATCGGATGAATTACATGCAACTGTATCAAAAGTTTTTAATTTTATATTCCGAACTTCTCGAGTGATGAATCGTGCGTATACACATCATTTACGTTCGTGTATTTGTAAATGCTCAGTTGTAATCAACGATTTTTCTCTATAGGCACGGTCAATGTCAAATTTAGTGTCATACGTTGCGTTATCGATGTGTGTTATTATATCATCTCGTACGAAATTTTACGCACTAATAACGTTTAAATAATTTTTTTCTTTTTCATTATTTTTCGTATTTCCTTTTAAAGCATTAATTTTGATAACGTTCAAGACGTCTGCACCTGTGCCGACAAATCATTTAATTTATTGTTTATTAAAACTATGTGATTTTAAAGTAATATGATTTTCTATTAATTTAGTTGTGATGTGGAAACAATGTCTTGGGCTGATGTTATTATCTCCTGGAGAGGTTTTACCGCAACTGGAACCTGTCACTTGGTGTTTTTTGAATTCAAAAAGTCATATCGACGATTCAATGAAACGCTAACCATTTATTAGATATTATATCCTGGTTTATAGCTTAAATATATTATGCAGTATTATTAAAGTTGTATTTCTGATCCAGTTAAACATTAAAAAGATTTTATTTTACTGTATTATTGTATTAATATTATCTTGCTAATTGAATCCCTAGCGCTCATTGTGCTATTTAATCAAAGTTCAATTAACGCTATTGACTAAATCAACAAGACTATATTCCTATTATTTTCTTATTGAGATTTATTTTAGCCGTTTGATCCGTTAATGACCGCATTCAATGTTTCAATATATGCTCAACTCTTGAATGGACCACCAACTATTCAAATGTTTCTATTTCTTTGCTTGAGTTTTTTAATTCCGTCCGGTATTTAATAATGCATCACTGATCAAAACTTAATAATATTAGACCACATGACTCAATATTATATACCGTACTGATTTCTAAACTTATTTCCGTTTGTTTATATTTTGCAGTTAAACTTATTCAAATTATTACTTTTATACTTTTATACTTTATTTACAAATTTTCGCTAGCATTATTTTTATTGTTATTTCCTGTTCTTTTATTTAATTTATTATTTTGTTAGATAAGCTGTTGTTTTATTATTTTGCGGACAACACAATTTACTGAATTTCAATTACTATAGTAGTATTGTTTGTTAAAAAATTAGACATTCAGAGCCATGTGGTGTTACGACTCTAATATAAAACCTAAGACTTTGATTGGTGTTACGACCTGTCTCTAAATGTCTTGTGTGTCCCTAACAGTCTGATGAACTCTTGTCGTGGCCTTGTATATATAATATGATCGAGTCCTTTATAGTGGGTGGCCATAGTAGTGACCACATTCGGTCATGAGACAGAGTTCGGTTATTTATAATTATTACATATTTACATATGTATAATTGTGGTTAGAATAATTAATCTATTACAATTATAAAATTTATGATTATTACATATTTATATATTCGTCCTATAATCTATTGGTCTTATACTTGTGGTTTTTTTTTTGTTTTAATGATAGAATTGTTATTTTAAAGCTCATTAACTTATTATCTAGAGTATGTCCATTCATTTATATACCCGTCTAGGAATAAAATCCCGTGTTTGAATTTCGTTATGTATTTTATATGTTTTTAACGCGTTATGTATTAAAAGTAATTTTGATTTTCCGTGTGATTGTCTTATCTGGAACAAGACAAGATACTAATATCGATTGGTTATTACATTAATATTAAATAATAGAAATTAAAGTAACCAATAATTTGAGATTGCTTATAAATTGATCTAATAAAATTCGTTTAGCCCATACATGATTTAATTTGAATAAAAGGTTAATTTTCATTATTTATTAGGTTCTATATTTTAGTAGTATATGAACTCCTCGTTTAATTTTAATATACTTATCCCGCTTAATTGTATATTCATCGTATGGTCTCGATTTTCGCACGAGATGGCTACATTGTCAGTTGTCTTTATTGTATATATCCAAGCGTTCTGATATTTTGATTTATGATAAATACTGCGAGTGATGTCTAGATAATGTATTGGGCACGTGCTAGGTATGTCCGATGGTTTAACCCTTCAATGCGTGATATTTTTTTTTTGATCAATTAAAATTTTATAAACTAATTTATCTTTGAAGAGTTCGGGAAAAATAATTAAAAAAATATTGGAATAATAGTTTTTTGTAGAAAACGAATTTTCAGTTTGTTGCAAATATGCAACATTGCGCACCAAAGTCATAAATATTTTTAATACAACTATATTCAATCCATCTTGCATATATTTTTA
>NC_042495.1:14718878-14720198 GCF_005508785.2 Acyrthosiphon pisum | reverse complement strand
TTTTATATGAAATAATACAATTCCATTTTAACACATTGTCCGATATGATTTTACAAGATCTAATATTATAAAATATATAAATATGTTAAATTATTGTTTTTTTTTAAGTAAAACTGTTTATATTCAATAATAAACTTGCCATTTTTTTTTTTTTTTTTTAATTACATGTAACCTTAATAAAGAATAGTTTAATGAGTTTTAGTTTCAATATTATGTTTTATTCTTATCACATGTTTTCAGTGAATAAGTAGATTAAATTTCTACTTAAATGAGTTGATAACAATGTCTCAATTAGAAATTTTTTTCCAACCAGGTTTATGTTTTCCAAGACCTTCGAGTATTGAATAATTAAAAACATACATGTATAATAATATTTTGTTTATTAAATTAAATTTATTTTTTTTTTTTAAATAATCAATCACTCGTCTTGGTTTTAATAGTTTGTCGCTTCGGATCGGTTAGTAATTTATCAAATATGATTTGCATCACCTCATTAAGACCAGTATGAAGCGTTTGATCTTTTGATTCATCGCTCGTGTACAATCTGACTGTAGCTCCGTTGAACATTCATCTATAACAACAAATTATTTTATTTAAAAAACAAAAGAAGTAAATAAAATCAGTAAAAAAAAAACAGATTCAGCAATAGGTTTTTAAATGTAAACCAATGTATTTACCTGTCCTTTACTGGCACATTCTCAATGTTATAGCAACCTTATAGTGGTGTAATATTGTCGTCGTAGGGGCTGGTCAGAGTGATATTCTGATAGCCGTTAACTACGAGTATATTATGATTTTTGCAGGAAGCAAGACCACTTTTGTTGATGATGAAGATGTTGACAGGGTAGTTTATAAATAAATGTAGACAGATGAAAAGATACTTTGTAGTTTATTTAAATGTTCTTCAGTAATTTTGTCTAAGTCCAAATGACCAGATACTACACAGAGTGACGTGAAGGTGCTTGTTGTGCTCTGGAGTAGACACGTCTGAATACAGGCTGTTTCAGGCTCCCTTTTATATTCAGGTCCCTGCTCCCCCTGCCTATCGATACGCTATCTCTTCTCTAATGGATGTGGTCCGTGTGACCATCAACTCAGCCCACGCACTTGCGATATTCCTAATCTAATCTGAGTATTCGCCATAATGTTCTGACAGCTAATTTATTATCTGTGTTGTCGTGCAGAGAGTCATCTCTTTTGCGAATTTACTAAATTCTTATCAGTTACCCCATCCTGGTCTATAGTTGCGTACATATACAATATACATATATACGTATATACACTCGTGACTTTAGCAATCCCCATATCCTGTCAACTGAT
>NC_042495.1:14717758-14718828 GCF_005508785.2 Acyrthosiphon pisum | reverse complement strand
TTTAAAATCTAGATTTAAAAAAGAAAAAATTTTTACGAATTCTTAACTCAATAATTTGCTAATTTTCGTGATTTTTCCATATTTTGTCAATTTTTGAACTTTAAATGCTTATAAAAAAAAAACTGTGACTAAGGATTTTAATTTTTTTCATCTGCCTTTGAAACAATATACTATCGTTCCACTCAAAATCTAAAAAATAGTTATGACTAAAATATAAAATTCAGTACCTACCTAGGTACCTATGTAGTTTTCATTTTTTTTTTTAAATTGACACAGTGTTATTAATTTTATTTATTTAGTATGTTACGTAAATATATATACCAATGATGGGTTGTTAATAATTTTAAATATTGTAGAAATATTAAGTTAAAAATAAAAATGTATTCATGTACCTATCATTATAATTAAATACATTCAATAGTTTTAACTTTTAATTCATATTTTAAATTATTTTTAAAGATTTTACTCGTGATGACAAAAACAAATGCGGAGGTTTATAAATTATATTGTGGTTTTCAGTTCTGAACAGGGAAATTTGCTGAGCAATAATCAGATATAATAGATATATTTCCTGTTTTGGGAGATTTTCAACCCTCACGGAAGACTTGGTCATATAACCATAAATTCTCATTCGCCCTATTACACTACGTTCATTTCTATGATGAGTTGAACCCTCATTGTCCAGGTGGACTTTCTCTCTACAACAACTAAGTCGTTATAGGTTTGTATCAATTTCCCCCTACCATTTAATGTTTGGGCTATTCGTGTCCAAAAGCAATCTTGAGATAAATGATGTCATAATTCAAAACATCTACTTAAAATCATTTATTCGTTTTTATTTTGTTCTCTTGTAGTCCAAAGTCCAAACACGTAGGCTCTAGGAAAATATGCAAACATATACACGTTTTATAAATTATTGGCAAAAAGAAATAAATTATAAATAACGCATTTATATTATAATTCACTGTAATGTAAACATATTTATCTATGTATTATTATTATATACATAATATAGCTTAGGTCAATAGTCTTCCTCCAATGAATGTCAAACAGTGTTCATTGTGCTGCAC
>NC_042495.1:14662461-14717658 GCF_005508785.2 Acyrthosiphon pisum | reverse complement strand
ATCTTCTGTCGGTCTATAAGGCAAAATTTTCAGATGATGTTGACAGAGAATGTCTATTAGAAATGTACGAATATCATTAAAGAACCGCTTGTTCTTTGTACAAAATAAAAAAACAACGCGTATTTATGAATGTATATGAAAGTTGCGAGCACGTATTATTATAAAATATATATTGTATACTTCAGCAATCAGTTAGTTCAATACGGTTTTATTTTATTTATTATAATAAATGACCAATTTGTCATTTTATTATTTTAATATTATATTTTCTATTGTTTTGATTAATTTATGAAGTAAGTATGTATTATTATAGTAGGCGTTTGTTTATTTAATTAATAATTTTTTAATAAATTACATTTTTAGCTTATCAATTTTTAACACAAATACTTATAAAAAACAAAAATTAAATCAAAATTATATTTTTAAATATTAAATTGCTGATTGCAGATTGATATAAACATTTTTTTAATGAATTCTAATCATTATAAGAATATGTATTGGATTGTATTATAAGAATTATTGTTAAGAATAAATTGTGGACAAATTATGATTACAAGATATTAAAAAAAATAATTGTATTATTTATCGTTATTTTACAAACGAGTAATAGCAATATTTATAAATATTATTTTTATTGTATTCGATTTTATAAGAACCATATGAATTATAGCGAAGGTATTTAAAGGAAATAATAATAAAAAGAAATACCTAGGTAACTTTGACGTTTGTGTTTCTGCTGAGTTATAGTTAACAGTTATGGTGTCATGGTTCTTTTTTCTTTATATTTTATACATTTACATTTACATAGACTTTACGTTACATTATATAGACATGTTTAGTACCCACAGGTCGTATCATTAAGACGTATATATTATTATAAACACCTCGAAGACCGTGCTTAATACGTTGTGACGCGCATCAAGTCTTTCTACTATACGGTGGGTTATAATAATACAGTTTCTCACCGGTAAATGTTGTGTAATTTAATATAGAATGAAAATAAAACATAATTTTTCACCTTTATTAAAACTTAGATGGATTGCCTTTAATGCATTAGTAGAACTACACATTTCTTATAACATTTTTTAAAACCAACAAAAACGATTGTTATTATATTATTGTATACTTGGGTGTTTCAATTATAAGTAGGTATACATATCTTTTATTTGTATAGATTTTAACCAAGTCAATATTAACTCGAAGAACATTTACAGATTAACCTAACCTTATATATTATTTTCCTTCGTATGTAATACTTATTAGGCACTATGTCGATTTAGTACATATCATGTATTTAGTGCATATTATGTACATGTACATCATCAAATTTTGTATTGAGGTTTGTCTAATAAACAGACTGGTAACTACAAAACACTTTTTTTTTCGAAGTACCTAGTTATATCTAGTGTGCGTTGAACGATTATTTATGTAGATTAATTAGAATTTATGTAAATTTATAGTTAACACTTATAAAAATTTGTTTGAATGCGTTTTTCAAAAAAAAGTGTGATATAATTTTAAACATATTATACTATGCGGGTCAACTTTGATTTAGGACTAAAAAGTAATTAGAGACACTACAAGCAACTTTTTTTTTATGTATACCTTCTCGTTTTTTATATTCTTATCTCATTATTATAAAGAATGCTGAATGTGTATGTGTTATCGTTAAACGAATTTTAAGTGGCTGTAATTTAGAAGTATAAATGAAGTAGAAGAATAATTAGTATTTCGTTGTTTAACGACTTCATTGCTTAAAAATACGTTGCTTTTTAGCCTCTGGATGATTTTGGATTACAATTTGCGTAGAAATCGCTTTATAGACGCATTATTTGTCAAAACGACATGGTATTTTGTATTTATTGACCAAACTTTTACAAGTTGGTGATTTTCTATTCCCGCAGGCGACTACCGCCGTCCTTACTCTCTATCAAAGTGTGTAATTTCTTTTGAAATGCGTTTTTCTTTATTTGTTGTAGACAACAAAGAAAAAATATTCCACGTGCCTATACGAAAACCCATAACAAACATATTGTTGAATTGAATTTGAGATGTATAAAAAAAAAAAACTTATGGTTAATAATAATTTAGAGCTGGTAGCTCAGCCCAGTAGTTCCATTAGATTATAATGACAAAGTAGTAATCCATAACTTCACCCATAATATAGATAAAAAAATCCATCACAATATCTAGTTAAAATATTTATGTTTGCTGTTTTATATGATATTATAGCATTTTAATAGTCCAATGAATATTGTTTGTTAATGTTTACTGTATTGTAGAAAAACTACATTATGCAAATCTACGATAGGTACCTTAATATATTTATATTCTATTCCAATTTCCAATACACAAATCCACAATCAAAATGAATAATCTTGTACAAAGGTCAAGAGTGTAGTGAATAATTTTTTCTATTGTGATGTAGTTTCCCTTCAAAAAATATTATAAATATTTCGTGGTGCATTTAACTTTGGTGGTATAATATTATTGATATATATATATAATACGTGGTAGGTATTAAATAATGTTCGCTCGAGAAATTACGTGCAATGGAAAAACTCGTTGCAGTTTGGGGTTGTATAGAAGCTCTTATCGATTTTCTCGTCTCGGTTCTTCCTTGAGGTGAATCCCTTTATAACCCTCTTTTCATATCTATATATGGTTTTCTTTTGGCCACAATAACGTGGGGGTTGATGTTAGATCCCTTCTTCGGAGTTCCAAGCACGTTCGTTTGTCGACCAAGGACGAGGGCCACAAATGCACCCTTCAAGATAATTCGCCTAGCACCCTAACCTGCAACGTCCGAAAACGCGTAGCTTTTACGGGACACTTTTGGTCAGCGAATTCCGTGTGTATTGTTTACACGTTTAGGTGGACGAAGAATTTGCCCCCGCAGGCCAATCTGATTATTTCGAATTCTCTCCTAGCAATCACTTCATTTTATTTTTTAACAGGGATTTCGGGTAACTAAAATATTTGTTAATTATAATTTAATTGATCAATCCGTTGAAAATAAGTATACTATGTATTATAAAATATATTATGTATATTGTATAGCGGCTTTTGTCGTGTTTGTCCTCGTAAGACGTAGGTACGTATACCAAGGATATTACATTTTGAAAATCGCAAATTTAGTTGTACAAATAGTCTATGGAAATTAATTATTCAGCTTCTTGCTTTGGCCTTCTCCAAATACGTTGGTTTTTTTTTTCTAAATTTTGAGTTTAAAAGGTAAATCAAATAAATACCTACTTTATGTAAGTATACTTAATAAAAACTGTAGTTCTTTCAACCATAAATAGTTAAATCTCCATGAATAATAAGTACTTGGTAACATGTATTAGGGTACTTTAATTTATTTCGTTTATTATACTTAAAACTATTACTTACTACCTATTAATTGTGTCTAGTGTCATTAATATAAAATATTACTGTTTATAAATTGTTTGGTTACTGTGTTTTAAAAAAAAATATTTTTATGAATACTTGAAATACCAATATCATCATCATTGTAATCATAATATAGTCTCATAACTCTGTAAAAATTTTAGACGCCACCTTCAGTGCTCTCCAACTTTTTTGGCCGCAAATCCTTTTCTCTTATTCGATAATTTCCAATCTTTCTAGGTCTTGTCGTATGCCACCCATCCATAAATAAATACGATTGTTTTAGAAATTAAACTTTTAACATTAATTCACTCACTGCATGAGAAGATTCTAGCTTGAGTTTTTTTTTTTTATAGTTAGAGAGCTGGTATTATTGAAATTAGAATATTATTGTATGTATAAAATACTATGCACCAAACATCTTTTACTGTTATTATTATGAAACTTTCAATTTATTATTTATAGAAAAAAAAAGTGAAATAAAGTTTTGTTTGAAGCTATTTTATTTTACCCAAAAAAATTGCATTGTTTTTTTCGTTGTAAGTATAGCGATGTCTCAAAATATGATTTTCAAATAGTTTATGATGGTTTTTGCATCGTTTTGTATGCGATATCCGGATAAAAACGCATTTTGATGATTTCATAAAACGGAAATAGAAAACCCCACTCTTAGTGGCAACAATAAAAAATCGCCGACAAACGAATTTATTTATTTATTTTCGTAAAAAAGTACGTGTACAAAAACCTAAACTGAATTATACCCTTGAGAACGATAATACCGTTCGAATAATAATGAGCGCAGCAGTTACCAGGGGGCCGCCAATGTTCTTAAAAAAAAATACAATTCGATTGCTTTATCTTTTTTATTTATATCTGTGTATGAATTGCAATTTTACACAGTTAATATTTATGCCTCAAGATTTCTTAAGAAATATTCAAAATCGAATAGGTATAAATTCATATAGGTAGGTACATTTGATAGATCTATTATCTATGGTACATTTGCACCGCGTGAGAATGAATAATTTTACAAACCATTTAAAAAATAATAAAAAATACATTGTAGGTCTTTATTAAAAAAATCCTTCGTTTTTTCATTGTGATTAATAACAGTTTTTGTCGTTTCTTAATTGCTCTGAAAACTTGAAGATTATAATAATCAAGTGGTATCGGAAATCCTGGTACTTATAATTTTTTTGGCGCTGGAACTAAGAACACCATTGAAATAAATAATAATATCTTCTGTTTTACTTTATTGCTTCAACATAATAGCCAAAGTATTTTATTTATAAATAAAAAAATAAAACAGTCTTACCTTCTGTAGTTCTGTTAATAATAATTTATTCTAACAAGGAATCGTAAACATTTTAAGGCTAAGAAAGTTTCTATTTATTTGATTTTAAAATTATATTTACAACCTGTGTACAATCGTAGACATAATATCATTATAATTTATTTATAATTGTACAAAATACTTTAATTTTTTTTATATGTTTAAGAAAATATATCTTATACAATTTTAATAAACAAAAATTATATTAGATATTATATTTCATAAAATATTAAAAAAATAAATTAGTTATATATAATAAATATATTTATTTATGTCTTTATATTATCTAAAAATGAATATAATTTATTCTTATTTATTTCTGGATTTAGTAAAATATGCTATTATGATCTAATATAGATTTATAATTATGTGTTACTATAAGCTTGTTATGAAATGAATTTTGAAGAAAATTATCAAATCAAATGAGTACACTTTAAACCGTGTTCATAATTTAACATAACGTGTATAGCTGATAAATACATTTTAATTAATTATGATTTTTTTTTTTTGTTTCAGGTGAGAAAAGTGAAACTCGCTGTACTATGTTTCGTTTTTGAAAACATATTGTTCCAAGAAAATATGTTTGGAATACTATGGTGATTACGTTACATAAGGTTATAAATTATGATGTATGGCCTTGATTATGATTGGTAGTGTATACATTGTTCTGGTTATTGTTTTATAGACCTTTTTAGCTTACTAAGTACAAACAATGAAAGGATCTAATAGAATAATGTATTTATAGAATAGAAATGGTGAATACATGTTAAATAATTTGACATGTTTATTAAAAATATAACAAAAGCAAAATAGCAATTATTTTAATTAGATAAGTAAGTAGGTAGGTAGGTAGGTAGGTAGTAATAATAGAAATATTATTTATAATATTGTGATGATGTAATATTTTGCGTTGGATTTAGTTTTTCAGAATTCCTGTCTTATATAATTGACACAGAGTATAAATCATAATTATTTATGTTGAAGCTTTAGGTTATTCTTATAGATAACTAAGTTTTCTCGTACAATAACTGAACTACAAATTGGTAATTTGACCATGTCTTATTACTTTACACTACGGAACTCTTATATTACCAGTGCAAGCGCGTAAGAACACTCAATTTCAACAAAATTGCACAGTCATTAGTGAAAACTGTTGTGGGCCACCCACTTATTAAAGTACAATGCAGTGTGTCTATAATACATCTATGAGCATTTTAAAGAGGTATAGTGTAGGTATTGAAATAATATCATTTTACACACACTCGCTGGGGAATATCAGACTCTTTAAAAAGTCACAAGTTTATGTTAGGGATTCGTATTTTTTTTTTACATTATCAGCACGCTTCTCTTGTTTGATGTGTTTCTCTTCTAAAATTCCGTTTGGGAAACGCATTGAAATTCCAGGCAATTTAAACACAAAAGATATGCCCTCGTTTGAGTTTCGTCAAGCAAAACCGAACCGGGAGATTAAATTTGCGGACAGACTTGCCTACTACACTGGTGTCGGTCTTTGATGGGGGTGGAGGGGAAGCCGGGATTACGATGTTTTTGGTCTGGGGTGGCGTGATATACTTTAATGAATTCTTCACCATCCCTGTGTGTGTGTGTGTGTGTGTGTGTGTGTGTGTGGGTGTATATATATATACATATATCTTTTAAAAAGACTCCTCCTCGCAAGCAAACTAATTACGGCTCGAGAATAATATCATACTCTGTTGGTGACGATAAAACTGTCAAAAGCTGTGGTTGAAGTGTTATATACAATTATCTGAAGCTTATATTTTACATTTCAATTCGAACCTTTTTTTAATGGTTTAATTACGGAAAAAGTAGTTCTATATATTTTTGACGAAATCGTGACTGATTTCCATTGTTCGATACCCTTTTAGTAATCCAAATATTGTATTAAAATATCGGTAAAATCTGTTATAAACTGGTCACGATTATTGGCAACGCGCTTATACATGATCATCGTGACTAGTACCCACATTAAGTATGACCATTAAAGACATAATGTCTGCAGTAGTTCTCAGAGTGAATCGATTTATAACATTAATTATCGTTATTTTTTTTAGTCCTATTATATTATTATTGACGAATAAAAAACTTCAATGAAAAGCTACTAATATTCTCCGTCAGTAAACTGATAAATGTTATCAATGTTGCACGGTTCTTTTTTTCTACAAAGCATAAACTTAACGAAATGTAGTACAAACATATTGTTTGGAATACCTTTTATGAAACTTATTTTAGGCAAGTACGTATAATAATTTTCATAACAGATCAATTGATTAAACATTGTAAACTGCAGGCACATTATTGAAACATTCTGCATTTTCAACCAGATATACACTAAGAAAAAAACAGTAGGACGCTACTCGATATTTTCCCTCTATAAGGAAAATATAAAAATCATAAATAATATGTTTTTGTTAATAAGTATATAACCATGACAACTTTACGAAAAAAAAACCGTTCGGAAACAAAAAAACGTGTATCCATCCGAAAAACTTATTTATGCTAAAAAGTAAATGTAGGTACCTAGATAATTATAGTACCTACCTATATATATCCAGCACTTTTATTATTTGAAAATCTTTTCGTGTGTTGTATAAAAACAGCAGTCGTTTGCAAGTTCAACGATACTAAAAAATAATGTATTAGTGATTGTAGGTAGGTGGTACGTGTGTATAAATTAGAAAAATTTCTGTCGCATCAACACGCAACCTACAAAATACCTACCTAATAATAATATAATATTTAATTAATTACCTGATCCCCGTTTTACCACGAGCACACGCGTCACGCGAGTCGTTCTCGTCCGTAATGATTTTACGCCGTCACACACACATGTATTATTATATTATTATGTACCTACACACACATATATATATATATTTAGGTAGGTTAAGGGTATCTGTATATATATATATATAAACTGTCGCGCGACGACGATAAGCTCGCGAGGAAGATTTATGCAATCCGATAGACTGAGCACAAAAAAAAAAAAAAACGCTCACACGCGGAACTATAAATCGTTAACGTATTATATATTTTATATATTATTATACACCTAGAGTCGGGATTGCATGTGTCTGCAGTGTGACGGTCTGTTTGCATTCAATAATCTCGCGTATTATTTGGCGCGGGAGTGTATGTAAAGAGACTGTCGGCGTAAATAAATTATTACAGCGGCGGTGTTCTTCGTGTCTTGGGGGAGGGGGGGTTGGAGGAGAGAGGTGCTCCGCGTTGTAGACGATGCCGCCGCCGCCGCCTCGGGAAATTGGTCGTGCAGCGTGTCTCTAGCGAATGTTTCTCCCAATACCGTGTAATGGGTTTTCTTTCGCGGTAAGCGGATTGGGTGACCGGGGGGGGGGGTGTGGGGGACGAAGTTCGCTTCCTTAAACTGTAATAAAGGGTCTTGTCCCGGAAGGGAGAGAAAATCGAATGCGTAAATTTCTGCCATCCCACGCGTGCTGTGCACCTTTACGCGGCGGCGCTCTTGTGAACGCCAAAGCTCGCATGTCTGGAAAGGCCATTACTCAACGACACTCGTGACCGAGGAGTTCAGCGATCGAGTATTAGATACTTGACGATGATTGGATACTATATATATATATATATATATATATATAGTGTGATTCGTGTTGGTAACAATATGCGTTTTATTGTTGAAAACTGCAACATTTCGGTGCAGAGTGTAACCCCATCAAACGCGGACTTGTTCGATTGTTGTATACGCGTGTTATTTAACCACATTACAGTTGAACTTTATAATGACGTGGAAAGTCGTAATGAAACTTACAATATGCACCGTGTATAATTATTACAAGTCAAGAATAAACTGTTTTATTTAAAATCAATTAGATAATAATAATTATGTAATGAATTTTTTTTGTTGAATTTTTCTGATTTCTGATAGTATTACCTTATATTATAATATATAAAGTACCTATAGCGTATAGTTATAATTTTACTGTAGAACTTTCGTATAAGATGTTCAATCAAGTTCTCAGTATTATTAAGAGGACCCATGTGTTTGTTGTCTCTATCTTACAGACGTACGACATGGCAAATTTTCGTTCACGAGTTTTAAT
This sequence comes from Acyrthosiphon pisum, assembly GCF_005508785.2. Taxonomy (NCBI): domain Eukaryota; kingdom Metazoa; phylum Arthropoda; class Insecta; order Hemiptera; family Aphididae; genus Acyrthosiphon; species Acyrthosiphon pisum. The sequence continues at coordinate 14,708,838 of NC_042495.1, read as the reverse complement.
GGTGTGCTGTTATTTATGATATTGGAGTGAATTGACTCATTACCAAAGTTTTGGGTAAGAACATTGTTTGTGCTTAAGCGATGGATTTTATTCGATGTTTTAATTTTCAAACGAGATATATGGGTTAGTGAAATATACCATAAATTAAAAATGCTAGTATCTCGATTGGAAAATAAATATCGAGTAAAAGCTTAAACACAGATAATGTTCTTACCTAAAAGTTTGATGATTGGTCAATACATTCTAATATAAAAACTAACAGCACACTATTGAAACTAGTGAACGACAATTTGCCATGTCATACCTACGTGTGTAAGACGTGTATGTAAAATTAATATTTGTAAAATCGACCTTAAATAACTATAGGTGATTACCTACTAATTCATTCAAGTACATCGTATATTGATAGGGCTTTCGTGTATCAAGTACTTAAAATATATAAACGGTAGGTTTACGCGGTATACAATGGATCTAGAAATGTCAACTCACTGTTAGTATAAAAAGCTTAAACGGCTTAGATCTCAATGGATTTGAACGATTTGTCTTTTGGCCACAATGGTCGGTTTTTCTATTATTTTGTGATGGTATGGTTGCCTAGAGTTGTAAGAGGGAAACGTCATTAGCACGCGGTACGTAAAACGTCCGTCTGCTGATGATTGATGTCGTTCAATTTTAACCACTTCGCCCGCAGCACATTCTGGTATTATTATTATAATGGTCCTCCGTTCAGTATTATTCGCCGGGCAAATCGGCATTGCTATTAAATGTTGTGTGAAAAACGAGTCTCGCAGGCGTATAGGAATAATTTTCCGTTTCCGTTAACACTCGAGGACGTGTTGTAGGTATACCAGCTAAATCCCCACGACCGTTGTTAGCAATAACAATTGTGAATAAAATTAAATCGTGGTACATGGTTCTGTGTAGATGTATAGGAGGCACTTTCGATTTAAAATCACTTTATTTGTATAATAATAATAGACTGTATGTCAATATTAAAGATCTTATGGATTTCGTTCAATCGATTAATTAAAATTTAAAATATTACGACGGTATTGATTCATCAACGAATATTTACTTTACATTTAAAAATGTTTATCCGTGGGTTAGATTCAAGTTAGGATTACCTGTATTCCTTAGGCATTTCTTCTAAACCACGGTGGTAGACTTACTTTTATTTTGAGGTAAATATAAAATATACAACACCCCCGGACTCTATATATATATATATATAATGCCCGAGTGTAGCATAAATCATAGTCGTCAGTGGTAACCGTTGGCGGTGAGGGGGAGGGTACAGAGAGACTGTTTGTACGATGGGCCGGATTTACCGACTATAATACGCTAAGATGACAGCTGCACGAAAGAAACGAAAGAAATGCCAAAATAGGGCACCCTCTCCTTATTTACACGCGTGTGTGTTTAATATGTTGACAGAAAACCGAGCCGGCCACGGTCGACTGACCCGCTGCGGTGCGTAGTCGCGTCTTCGGGCTGGCGTTGAATTATTATTTATTCTTTTCACCGACGCGGTTACGCCTGATTAGCAACACAAATAATATACTACACACATGGCACGAAATACCGGCAAATGGACGGCGAAGAAAAAAAACACCAACGCCGGCATATCATAATATGTAGAACTATATAATACAGGGATAATGCGTGACGTGTACGTAATTTTCAAAAGCCCCCAATTCCGGGGTGACAAATTTATCTAAAAGTTTATTTAAATTATTGAATTTAATCCACATTGTCATAAACAATGGATGATATTATATGCTATGCAGGTGATATTAAGATCTCCATATTAACGATGTGTGTACGATTCACACTTGCAAGTATATAATGACATGCAGGTTGCAGTGTTCGTAAAATACCCCCCCCCCCGCACATGCTTATACATTCAATAAATTATTGATTTTTATCCTTAGATTTCTTGTTGACATTTTGGTTTTTTTCAGATTTTAAATATTTTTCACCTGTTGATTTCAAGTGAAGGTTGACATTACATTTTTTCATCATGCTCAGAAAAGGCAAATATTAATATAGGTATATATAAAAAAAGTTTGTGGTTACGATTCTTCGCGTGAATAATATTTTAGTATATTTTGCTTTAATGCATAATTTATTTTTATTTTTATTGTTCAAAAATGTATAACGGCTTCCATCAATATTATTATATAATATGATTACTTGCAACTTATAATCAAACAGCCTCTTTTGAATTCGCTTCGGTAAACAAAAACCAATAAATTATCACGTGTTCAGTATAATATTATTACATTTTTATACCTACCAACATAAATTATACGTCAATATTATTATATAATCACACGCTTATATTATTATATAACACGAGTTTTACATTTTAATCATTATTGATCGATTTTTCGTTTTAAAAAATATTTTTCTCATAATTTAGAACGATAATTTAGTATCGTAAAATCAAAAATGTCTTATCAGTGAAAATAATTATATACCATGAGATTCGATGATGTAAAACAATACTATAATCTTAATGTCTGCATACGTGATGGGACCAAAAATATTATGCTGCTATCGTTTTGTTTCTCTTCTTAAAATGGTCTTATTTTTCTTAAGCACTCGTATCTGATTCAATCAAATATACATATTTCAAAAGAAAACTGGGGCAAACCAAATATTATTTTATGAGTTCTGTTCCCAAACTTACCGTACATACGCGTCGTATATTGGTATATGAATTTATATTATGATCGCATTCATAAAACGGTAGAATGGCGACCAATAAATTCAGGTTCTCAATAAAATCTCAACCCCTCCCAGATGACGTGAATTTCGATACACCTCCGCAAATATTTCTGCTTCAATATATTACATATATTTATAAAAAAAAATGTATATATCTATATATTTATACGCGTAAATATACGCACGAGGAGGCTGAAATTTATTTTTATTGCTAAGAATTGTGTACTTTGTATTGAATCATAAAACATAACGATGGAGCTAGTCCTCATCTTAGTATTTTCAATGTTTTTTTTTTTGGAAATATTGAAAGGTATGCTCCGCGATTGACCATTAAGAATACATCTGGGCGGTTGCGACTACTGGATAAATTTTCCTCGGTATCTCGATGTGCGGATATCATGTTTGAAAGATTTATTGATACGCACAGCCGTGCATTTTGTAATTTGAGAAGGATATATCGTTTGTATAGTTTATGTCTCTAAATGTTACTAAACGTGTGTCGTTTTCGAGGCTGTCTACAAATGTCTCAATTTTCATATTTCGAGTATTATATAAATGTAAAAAAAAAAAATAGTCATTTGCTCTACAGCAGTAAAATAATCACGTTTTTTTTTTTAAATTTAAACAAAATATGCAAAATATTTGTATTTAAACTAAGCTTAAGTAAAGCGAGTATTTTATTTATCACTTATAAATAGTACCTAAATAACTGTTAAATTTAATTTTATATTTTTCTCGAAAAAATCTTATATTTTGGTTTTTTTTATAATTGAGAAAAATATGATTTTATTTTTAAATTACTAAACGAAACAAAGGGATTTTGCGACTTATAGTATAGTTATTGATTAATTAATAAACATCTACAGGTATTCAAATTTCAAAATACCTTCTGTTAAAACAATTAATATTCATCCATTAAACAAGCTGATTTATAATGTCAAACAAGGCAATTTCTGCGCTAACCATTATTGGGGCGTTATTTTGTCCATAAAATATGTATAGCTACAATATTGCATACCTAATAAGATATCATCATAAAATTATTGTCGTTTTCGTGAAATCGTACGTATATGTCAGTGTTTCCGTTTCGATGTGTACAACAAACGTTTCTTTATATTTATTTTGCTTTTAAGTATTTTCGTCCTCGTTCGTATATTATTTGAAATGTGGTCGGACGGTCGTAAAGTCAGGTGTCGGCAGATATTGCACTACAGAGGCTCTGGGGGCCTCCAGACCCATTAAAATCGTTATTATTATTATTACGATCCCTGTAAATTTTGCGTCAGGAAGACGCGAGACCCCCTGCTGCAGGCGGAACTTAACAGCGATTATCTTCTGAGACCTATTAACCGGCACACAACGACCGTGGACCGCGCACGGTATTATTTTTGGGCTCGACGACGATATTATATAGCTTGTTAATGGTTTTACGACAATAAAAATGACTTCAAACTTTAAAACTTCAATTAGCATACACACATATTCTGTGCCGAAGTATATTATAATATTATACTGCGCACACTTTATGATATATATATATATATATATAGTATCGCGGGTAATTTTTTAACGACTGTAACTTATGTTGGCTATATAGTAAAAAAAAAGTTAGGTAATGTGCGCGTGATGCGATTGTTTATTACCAATATATAGGTCGTTATTACAGGATTAGACGAACGATTATTTAGGAAAAAATGCCATTGACCGCAGGCAGTTTCTTTATACGATACGTTGGTTCTGTAAACGTAAACAAATAAGAGTGTTATGATATAATATACGAATGAAGGTTATTATATAAAAGGTTATATTATAATATACTTATATACGGACATGCATTGTGGAAGTATATTATAGGTACCTTAATCCAATAAATAAAGAATATAATTTTGAAATTAAAGTCGGAGTATTTTAATAAGTAATCGCCGTGCTCTATTGAAATAATCTATGAAACATGTCCGTTGATTTATTTCCTTACAATTATATTACATTTATTCCATTATTCAATGCCAGCAGAATCGCAGCGACCTGCTGCAGTGAATGATATGCGTATAATTAGGATGTTATAGTTTATATTATTATGACATTGATTGATCAGTCCGGAATCGTGCTGTCAGTGATCAACGGTCGTTATTATAAGTACCAGTTTTTGTCATCTTTAATTTAAATATTGAAAAGTACGATATAATATAGATATGTTCGCCATATTTTATTTTACTCAAACTTTTTTGTATATAATTTTTATGGAAAAAATCTTAAGAGGACGCTACACTCGCATACGTTGTCTCCGTCTTACAAATGTACGACATGGCAAAAACTGTTTTGCGCGGGACAACTTTTCTAGCACCATATTTGTTATAGAGCTACCAAATTTTCACAACACGTAAAGAAGAAATTTATCTGTGCAACAGCGTACTCTTTTTTTTAATAGCACTATCCAATAATTTTTTATAAGCAAATAAAAAAAACAAAAAAAACAAAATGTTTAGAACCAAATAACTTTTATTGTATTTATGTTATCTAAAATATGGGCACGCTGTTGCATAGATCATTTTCCACCCTATATGTTCAGAATTTTTGGAGTCACTACTACAAACACAGAAAGATTCGACAAAAAAAATATAAGTAATTAGTAGTGTAACCGATGCCAAAAATTGTGATTGGGAGTGGGAAAAAAATGAACGTATTGGTCAATAATATTGTCGTCGCTAAGTCGATAAAATAAATTTTGTAATTCAATCATTGACTTGATATTTTTGCATTCATCAAAACATTATTGTTTTTCTTCTAGAAATGTTTAGTAAAAGACAGAATGTTAGTCACAAATTATATTGAAGTTTGATTCGGAGATAATTGGTTGTCCCAAAACACTTTATCCGGACAACGGAAAGTTACATTCAAAACCGGTACAAACTGGGACGTATTTGAATGGCAACCCTAAGTATATAGGTATAATATAATATGATAATACGCGTCTGTTACTGACGTGATTTCTCGTACCTATATAATGTTATATTTTGTGACCTCGCGGGACTTTATTTGGAGTTTTCTCTTTTAATCGCTATATTCTCGAAAAACAAATTGTTAGTGTTTCCGAAAAAAAACTTTTATTTCTGTCACTGCAGTCTAACCGCGGGCTGCCGGTTAGCATAACAAATAAATGCTATTGTAATGAATCATCTGCTAAGCAGTGCGTGTTTACTCGTTGGCAAAACATAATATTAACCATTTTGTTATAGCCTCAAAAGCTTAAATCGCTCTACCAGCTGTACATAGTTTACGTCTGCATGTAAATATCACAGTAGCCAGGGCGCGATAATTATAATAATATATAGAATACGAGTGAACTCAAAGCCAACATTGCATACCTAATAATATTATAATTATAGTGTTTTATCGTTGTCGCGCGAGACGATAAAAATCGGTCGGAATCTCTTAAATGACGAGTCTGCCGACTTTGATACGAATAATAATCATTCGTTTAACGAGCACCGCCGCCGCCGACACGTACGATCGGCTCGAGCATATATATATATATACATATATTATTTATATGATTATATAATATTATTATTATTATTATTATATAGTCAAATCCAAACTTAAGCAGCAGCGTCGTGGCGTGTTCTTTGAACGCGAGAAACAGATGCCCCCGGGAGGAGAGCGAAACAAAATATGATATAATAAAACGCGTCTTTGCGCACATGTTACTCATCACGCAGATGCGGTTCTATACGTTCTGCTAATTTATAACGTCTCTTTGGCTACCGAAAATATGTACATATAATAATATATTGTGCGTGTGATGCCGCTGTATAGTTTTGTATTACGCACGTTTTCTCGTAATAGATGCGACACCGAACCTAGAAATAACTTGTACGGCCGCCTAGAAAATAAAAATTATATCGTACAATACGCACATAAGTAGTATATTGTACACGCTTGCTATATGCTGTGACATATTATAGGTGTACATATTTTATAAACGAATCGAATATTATTTTGATTATTAATATATTTTGTCAATTTCTTTTATCGAAAGTTACATTATATAATATAGTAGTTACAGCTGGTTATTACCGACTACCTCTATAAAAAATAAATAAAAAACAGATTATAGTTGCCGGAAAAGATTTTCAATTAGTATCGAACTATATATATGTTTGTATGTACAATATATATATAGGTATCTATATGTGTGTGTGTGTGTACATATATATATATACAATGTATGTTGTACACACAGACGATATAATGGAAAACCCGCTCGTCGCCGTCGTATATAGTGTTATGGGTTCTTGCTGATGAATTATTCAATATGTGATTCCTGGACGCCGATGCAGCGCAGCAGATAGACACCTACCCCCGCTGTGCCGAGAAGTACCAGTTGTCAAACGCTCGGGACTCGGAAATTTACGTTTCCATTGTAAAACAGTTATAATTTATACCCGAGGGGAACCCGAAAATTGTTCTATTTATTGGGCATTGTGACGGACCTCCGGATGCGCGCGGCTCACATTCATTAGCCACCTCCGTAGATAACGTCGTCGAATATAATGTGACTACTATATAGGTACCACCAATGTACCATAATAATAAATTATAATATTATATAGTATTATATATACCTATTCGCGCGTACTCGACGACACGTCGACCTGATCGATCGAAACGACGACGTACGCGATAATATCCGATTTCAACCCGCTGCAAGACCTTTCTCGGTTGACGTGGACACAATAATGTTATGTTTTATTATATTGAGTTGTCTACTGAGTTGTCAGAATCGAAGACGCACGTTATGTCGCAATGGTCAGAGTACGGGACTTGAAAAAAAAAATTACTTCACAAAGGCCACTCGTGAACGGAAATAATTATACTTATCTTGTACGCAGTCATACGCGCCTATATCATATTATGTGGCTATAATATATATATCAACGAACAAACACGATAAATCAATTAACGAGAATATAATAATATATATATATATATATATATACAGTTTTCGACACACTAAAACAATACGAAAAGAAATATAGGGATTCAGCGCCGTTGACCGGAAATCTTAATACGTTTTAGATCCATCATCTCAGCTGCAGCGTGTTTGCCGCCCAGTACTACGAAATGTAATAAAACGTGGCGAGAGGGGCTAAAAACCTAATTCTTCACTTCCTACGAGTTATGCCGACCACATATTATATTCTATGCCTATAATTCCAACGTAATTCTACGTCTTCTGTCTCTCATCGTACAGTCCTCATACACATATACAATAATATTATTATTCGTTACACTTGTATATAAACGCGTATGTGTATTCAGTTTTGGTTATTTAATTACGATGAACGAATATTGTTGAATAACAGTTTCAAAATCGTCGTCGTTGTCGTCGTCGTCATATATACATATCACACTACTGTCTTTTCCATTGTAGTTTTCGGCGTGTACAAATCACATTTTAAACATTCCGAACACTCTGTGGAGACTAAAACTCATTTTCACTAACGAGCACGACGCGTTGTCGTCAAGAATGTTATACTGCTTTTATTGTTTATTAATAGCTATTACATTTTTGGTTCTTTTTGTACGATCGAGACTAATAAAAGAAAATTTGCGCAGTGTGTTTACAGGCGTAGCTGGTACACAACTCTATAGACATAAACGTTTATTGTATGAAAACGATTTTTTACTCAGTATTAGTACCTATTTCGATGTGTACAGTATATAATAGTGTTGTGTTGCGAAAGCTTTCGTGTTCGTACACTTAAATTCTATAATATACTTAATTTTTACACCCTCATAAGTGGTTTAGCCGCCCTATATATATATACATTACAGGGTTAGAGCGCGGGACAATTACAGCGCGCTAGACACGCGGCTTTTAACGTCGTTTATATATAGCACAAAAACTTTTGTGGTATGTCTTATTATTATTGCCACTGCCTGGTTTGAACCAGGTCCGCGGTATACAATGGCACTGCAGTAGTCGCTCTCTTTCTGTAAGACGCGTGACAACTGCAGCGTAAATAAATTAATGCATCCTTTTACACATAATATAGTAGAGAGAGATATAGGTAGAGAGCCTTAATAATTTATTTGAGTGTGGCCAACCGGTGTGATAGCAGGCCATTAATCGCTTAAAAGAGATTGCCCAACCTAACCTATAATATAATAATATACCAGCCAATTTCATAAATATAAAATAAATATATATGCTTACTGCATACCAACAAACAACTAAGATATGTATATAATAGTATGATAATATGCCTGCACAATGGGTATAGGTACTAACAAGATAGGTATATCTAAATTTATAAATTGTGACCTAAAATATGAACACTATCATATAATTATGCAACAAAATCATGTAAATAGTAGGTACATAATAGGTAACACATAAGTTAATTTTCATAATCAGCTACATATTATTATTCAAATGTAATTGTCGTGTAAAAACAATTGACAATTAATTAATGTATGGGGCATTGGTAAATAATATAATAACTTGGACGATTAATGTCGTCAATATTGTCAATAAAAACAGCCAACCAATAGAACATTTTCACCGAAAAACCTAGTTGTCCACTCTCTTATATTATATTATACCTAAATAATATGTATATTGTATAGGTATTTCTTCTAGAAGTCACCTGTAGGTAAGACCAACATGTGCGAAAGAACGATAATATGTTATGCACGATTAATCGTTTGGTTATAACATATTATTATATTAAAAAACAATAATAATTATCGTCTATCGACAAATAATAGGAAAAAAAAATTGTCGTGTCTGGATGGAGCGTCATTCGTGTGTCTCGGAATGCATAAAATATGTTTAATATTTGGATTGACAATATTATTATTATCTCCACGTGTCACAGTTTATACGGTTTTCATCTCTATACATTGCTTTCTGGCATTCTGCCAGGGAAGTCTTAAATATATTTTATTATACCTATTCATAAAGGACGTTTTTCAAATACGACCATCAGAATTTATCGGCAGTACAGAGCTGCGGCTGCAGGTGTATTGGATATAAAGACTACTATAGACTACTAGTGTGTTTCAAATTTTTTGGTATATATAAAAATGTATGAAAGTTATAACCTACCTAACCTAACCTAGCATATACCTATATATATATATATCATAAATCCCGAATTGCATTTACCCACCTATACCATCTGCAGCACGTTTTTTTTTTTAAAATGTAATTTATATGAACTACCGAGAGATATATATACCTACACCTCGGGGGAAAAAAAAACTATTATTTTTCAAAAGACTCGACTTTGGTCTAAAATATTATCTTGGAAATTTTCTCGTACCCCGATGCGTCGTTACGCTCCAACAAATTCTCTACAGGCTAATATCACGGATTTTCCGGTAGGTACTCGGTACACCGGTGTGCATTCACCGTAAACATAATATTATGTGTATTATACGTGGGTACATATATAGGTATATATATATATATTACTATTTGAAACGGAATTAGAATAATAACTGAAACAAACTGCACGCTCCAAAGTGGAATTATAAGTGACCTACCTATGTATAATACTGGATTTGTACACACAAACGAAACACATCGAATGACAATAATAAATAATAATATTATTATTATGTATTACCGGCGGCCTACGCCTACCGCGCGTTTTCTAATAATCGTAGTGGGCGAAATATGACGCGAGTTTAATTTTTTATATTTTCTGGTCAGGTCAACCTTTTTGTCGCACCTATAACAATACCGGAAAAAAAATAATATATTTGGTGGAATATTATCTCATCGCACCGATCGAGGCCAGCGAACAGCTTTGAAACCGCTGCGCAGCATTAGGAACATGTGTGCGTTAAATCCAATTATCGAATTGGTATTTTTTTTTCGGCCGTAGACTTTTCATTTTTACGGCAACGTCCAAAGAAATTACGAAAGCACACGAATATAATAACGGATCTTTAGTGGTTGTTAGACTTACCTCTCTAACGGCAGAGGTAATGCTAATAAAATATCATTCTTATTTATCTTATATTATAGAGCGCGATAGGAAATTCAACAAAAGCAGTAATGTAATATAATCTTATAAATTACGAGAGTATAATATTGTAGTTACATTACTTTGTTGCCATGGCTTTAGCTATTTAACTATTTACTTGGACTGCCGTTCCGCGCAAACGACAATAGCCGTATTGATTTATTAATATTGCAAATTGCTGTCAAATTTTACTTTATCGTTCTAACGCGTCGAAGGTCTATATTATTATGTTATTATAAAGAAGAATTTTGTTTCCAGATGAAAATCGCACGCCGCCGTTTAACTGGTTGGTGAAACAATTTTTGCATACGACCCATAACGCGTGGAACCCACGCCATTGAGATGAGTCGTAAAAAACGAAAACTCAGATCGCTTAATTCCGATATGGCTGTTGTACTCGGCACAGTCATTTATTATTTGGGTTTACGGCACCTGTCCACTCTCGGTTGTCAGTGTTCAATTTTAATGTGTTTCAATGGCGTTTAGAAAACTACCTATACTATAACTATTTCTTTTTTATTATAGGTACCGTTTTTATTATTACATAGGTACTTGCGTTAACAAGTGTGTTAGAAAAATCAATATTTATTTATTTTTACGCTCATTGTTCCTAAAAATATTATTTTAATATTAATAAATATTATTAATATATTGGTGGTTTCGCGGACAAGGATTTTTGAAGGGGGAGGGGAGGAGGTACAGCGACCATACGAGTTTTATATCTCTAAATCAGTGGGAGGGTACACATAAAATAAATAAATAATGAGTTCAATTTGTACTGAATTTAAACTTAATCATTATAAGTAGGTACCAATGGTATAATGTAGGTACCCTAAAACGTATAAACATATAGTAATATGCATTAATGTTTATTATAAATATTATAATTTATAATTACCTAGCATGCCACTAGATATTTTTTCTCTGCAAGGAGAAATATTATGAATCATAGATATGATTTTGGGTATATAGAACAATGGAAAAATATTTCATGCTAAATTTTGTTAGGAAATTAATTGAATCTATTTTTTTGTTTTTATTGTTGGTTAGCGTTTCTATGGCAATAAGCAATGCGTTACGAAAATCGGTTGGAAAAAATACCATAGCATGCTACTCGATATTTTACCTGTACAAGAACGAATCATAAATATAACTTTGTTAGTATAAGTAACTATGACTTCGAAAACTTTACATGAATTCGGTCGGATACAGAAAAGTTTATGTATTTAGCCCAAAAACGTATTATCTATGTTAATAATATATATTATGTCTATATTATCATATGAATCATGCGTGTGCAGTGCTAAGAAATATTTTCCAATTATCGTCTTACATAATAGAGCGTCTTGTCTTGTGATTTCCATGACATAATAAAGACTGTTATTTACGAGTTGGCAGCAAACATAATAATGTCTTGTCGCATTTTATGATATTGGCTATAATAATAATATTACAGCGTGCCTCGTGCGACGTATCAGAAATCGCGACGTTGTACCGACTATACCGCTACAATATTATGTGTACCGGTACGACCATCATGGCTGGTACGTCGGTTTTCATCTGTGTTCACACATGCAAATACGATCGACACCTACTCGATAGTGTTATATCGAGCGCATCTCGTTCGCCATTGTCGCACGCGCGTTCAACGCTGCAAGGTTTAAATATAATTTTTTCGAATTTTTTTTTTTAATTCCGTATAGTGTTTATTCCTTAACATATTATTATTATTATTATGTATATTATTATTTTATCACCGTCTGAGATCAATATTTTTTTTTTACGCTCGCCCACTGCACGTTGCAATCCACTTTATAACCGCTGCTGCAGTTGCAGCAGTAGCGGAGGTTGTGTGTAGCTCGACCGTACAACAAACGTTTTTCGCAATAATCGATGGGCTCCGGTATCCTATAATGTAAGTACATTACTATTCAAGTCACGGCAGTGTCGTGCACACCATCGATATCGGAACGAGTTAACGACAATTCAAAGGTTTTTCTTTCTTTTAAATGCCAAAAACCGATATAATAATATTATAATATAGATGTCTATCTGTATATGAATATTTTACTTAACCTATGGTGATTGCCGCGTAACCTTTGCGACTAGACTAATACGCGCATATATATAGGTACGCTGTGATATGCTACAAGTGGTGTTACGTGTGGTTTGATTAAAAAAAAAATGAAATTTTTTCAAACGTGTTTGTTGAACCTATTAAACATTTTAGTCGGTGGTTACCGTTGTACTGTGTATATTATACTCGTTTATAATATTGTGTACCAGCTATTTATACTGTAATTGGGTTGGATTTGGATGTTATTGAATATAATTTTTAAAATTTTTAAAATTTTAAATACGTAGGACGTGGGTACTTACCTATTATAACTAAGCTATCTAATTATTATATTAGTCTTCAAAATCATACCACACATGAAACGGAATTAATAATTTCTAATGTGTATACCTATATATTAATAGTTATTTAATTTTTAGCAAAAGCATCACAAGTGTAGATATTTTTTTTATTGTTTTAAAAAGTGATATATTATAATAGGTAGGTCGTATATAAATATATTTTATATTATGTATATACTTTATTCGTATCGCCTAATAAAATAATGAATCATTGTATGAATAATGGTATTTCATTTCAATATTACATTTTATGATTTATAAAGTACTTATGTTTTGATCAGTTTCGGTATTTTAATTAAAAAAAAAAAAAAAACGTTATTAATAAATTATTATAAATGATTCGTACGTGAGCATATAAATTATAATAATGTTTTAAATTCTTTTTTTGAACGGTATAATAAGTCGATGTAAGTTAAATTAATCACACTTTAATCAAAGTGTTTGTTATACACTTGAAATATTATTGTGATAATTGTACGAGCCCGTAATAATTTATGCCTTTCGTAAAATTGAAAATTAATAATTTAAATTTTATTCCAATTTTATAAGTAGGTATATGCCGCATGAAAAAATAATTCAATATGTATATAATAATACACGAATAACAAAGATTTTATTCTATTACAATCAATTGTCACAATATTATTTTTTCTTTCACCCTAAAATCTTCCGGACTACGTGGAATATTTTATTTAAGAATAGGTCACCGTGAGCGTGGTTACTCAAAAACGGATTATTATTAAACTGCACACGTTTCATGACTGATATTATGTATTTTTCTATCATTCCTCTTTCTCCCTCCCTCTCTCTCTCTCTCTCTCTCTCTCTAACCCTCTTCAGGGTGGTCTGGTATATGCAAAGCGTGAAATAGCTCCTAAAGATGCTAAAAAAATATATAAAAATAAAAAACGTGCCTACCGTGCAGTACAACGATTGTCGTGTGCTACAGCGGGGCGACATTGATGGATTGCCATTTGCGCTTCCCCTTCAAAAAATTCATTTTTTTTTTAAACATTCTGTGAATTCGTGTTTCCCTTCTTTTTAAAACGGATAAGACTTTCATCCGGTAAAACTGCAGTGTACAAAAGGGTTTATGTACGTGATTCAAAGCGAACGCGAAACGAAATGAGCCGGTGCTACACGCTTGAAATCTTTATCGTGAAGTGCGTGAAAACATTATGAATCAACGCGCGATAGGCGAACGGGAAACAACTCTGTTCGTCTGGTAAATTATGTGTTAATATTATAGTATAATAGTATTATCGCGGCGGACACGTGTCGAGGCGTTAATTTCACAAAATATTTCAAAAATCGAATTCCCCCGTCGACGTAGGAGGTATATATAGGTAGGTCAATGGCAGGTATCTACCGGCTACCACTATATAATATTATTATGTGCATAAACATTACCGTCAGAAATCAACCGCGCAGATTATTATGTCTCGGCCACGATTAGGTATAATATTATTACCGTTATCTTCTTCTGCGTGAATGTCCGAAGTCCGAAATGGACGTTATCATATGCTGCATCTGATGCCGCCGTCGCGGATAATATTTTATGCGGCGCTTGGGGGTTTTCGCGGCGGCGTCTACGTCTAAATAATTTCGTTGACAAATCGACTCGCGTAGCACATATTATTATTATTGCCCGACAAATCGAGTTTCCCAACTCGTGTCGCGGCACATTAATTCGCGGCGCTTAAAGTGGAGAGACCCACGCCGACCACCACGCCCTCCTCTCCGCTCCCGCGTTGTAATATATTATTATTAGATCGGAGGAAATAATAAAGGCTCTACAAAGGTCCTTTTCCCTTCTCCTCCCCTACCGTTACATAATACAGGTACCTGCTGCGGCAGCTACTGCACAAGCAACAGCAGCAGTCCCGCACTCTGTTTATCCAGTCGCGGCGTGTTTATTAATTGCCGGTGGATTTGCGAAAGGCTTTACGTATAAAAACCCTCCCTCGCACCGAGATTTGCAGCTTTTGTCCGACGATATATTATGTGGGCACACCCGCCCAGGGTCACCCATAAACCACCGCACTCGGGAACGATGACTGCACCACGTGGCGATGACGGTCTGTGCTGCAGTAGCAGCAGCACCGCCGTATAATATAATTATGTAGGTATTATAGAGGTAACTGTATTATTATACTCGCCAAATTGGTTTCGTTTCTCGATATCTACAAATAGTTTAGGCTGTTCTACGCCCCCGTGAAGACAACTAGGGACGGTTTGCGTTCGGGAGAGTTAAATATCGCAATGTGTTTGAGAAATATTTAGCATAATGCGTTTTGGGCGAGTGATTTAAAAACATTGTTACGTATGTGATTTGGGCGACCTTTTTTAATATTCTTCAATCCAATTAATGCACCGTTGATTTCGTTTTGTAATAAACAATTTTCCAATGTTTAGATACATTAGGTACATTAGGTATGTTACACGTGACGACTAACCTCATTGGTTATAATCAATGCTAACACTTTAACACTATAACGTGTTTACGTTTCCAATGTTCCAGAAAAACTTATAATTATTACGATTAGGTTGAATATTATAAAATATAATATTTTATCTTGATCTTTACGATTTTATCTTTTATACTGTATCATACTCGCACATAGAAATAACACGCATTGTTTTTATTAGACGGGTAAAAAAGTAATTCGCCCAAACTTGACAATTAGGTAATAATATTAATAATAATTTTTTTCTAATTTTTTTTTCCAGCATAATTCAATTATAATACAATAATAACAATATTAATATTAAGAGCTGATACGTATACCAAACAAGCTAAGCTCAGTATAATAGCTAATATTAATATTGAATAATAATAAATAATAATAATTATACTAACCTACCGATGATCGTTGGTATCGTATTGGCTAGATTTACAATGATTATTATAGTGCATCATAGACCCGGTCATCGTGTCACGAGTGGGTATCCACTAACCATATTTAATATTTCATAAATATTGATGTAGGAGCTGGTTTTTTTTAAATACACGAATGCGTCCTAATAAATAATAATAGTAGGTACCTTACTCATCGCTGAACTGAATATTATATTCACTGTTCAGTGGTATACCATATACCATAGCTACTGGTACGCATATTTGCTCACAGTGCGCGTGTGCACCTTTGTAAATATTTGTTGTGGATGGATACTTAATATGGTAATATCACTGTGTACGTGTATAATATTATGTAAAGCGATCGATTGGGTATCTTGTTCACGATAAATTCATAAAATATAAATACTAATTTAAATATTAATGATTTAATTTCAACCACGGACGAAATGCATATTATTTGCTCGTAAAAGGTTGTTATAATATTATGTATACAACGTACGCCGAGTGTAGTATTATAATAATATATATTGTTTGTTGCAAATACTGCACTACTCGTGTTTCGGATCGATTCGATTAGGTTTTTATGAAAATAAACCTTAAAAAATAAAAACATAATTTACCGATGTCTGTGTGTGTGTTGCCATTGACAGTCATTAATAATCACGAATAAATGATAAACATGCGTTTATTGTTTACGATACGAAGTAAATGTATATAATATAATAAGTATATTTTTAATTAAACTTTTGTTCGGATCCCTTATATAATACAAAAGTTGTAGTCAATCGCCGTTTACCAATTAACTTTTCCAGGAGGCCCATGTACTTATTGTATACACAGGCGATCATTTAGTGCTTATTAATAATTATTGTGTATATTTTATTAAATTGTATTTATATTATAACAAATATTGTATAGTAATGTAATGGTTATTCTGTTTAACTTAATAAAAACGATTTCATTAAAATTGTGCTTTTTTTTTAAAAAAAAAAATATATACTTTTTCGCATCATTATTTTATATAATATACATTTATTACAATATCCGCAACGTTTTTAATCATTCGCGAATTATAAGACGTAACAATTTTTAGCATAAATTGAATTTTTATTCTTCGGAAATTATTCGATTTTATTTTAAAACAATATAATATTATCTGTGGGTACTTTTATTTCTATAGTTTCGACACAATTGTTGTTATAACTATTACGGAACGGTAAATCCGATTTTTTCGTACACGCAGAATACATCGTACATAGAGTTTAAGGCATTCTAAGTGCGTTATTAATATATTTTAACGACCTCAAACTAAAACGTTCGATTTTAAACGTCACGGCCGGCGCCGTCCAAATCGTATGTAATGCTCGCGCGTGTACACATGGAAGTAAAAAATGTTCATTTTATTTTCACAAACCCGTTGAAATATTGTTGATTTTTTATCGTCATATCGCTGAATCCCTCTTACCTATACGTATGTATAATATTATATACTATGTACGCTATAATAATAATATGTGTATATACGGTGTAAAGTTGGTTTATTTTTTTTGTTCCTTTTTTCGAATAAATTATCGATAAACATGGTTTCCGACACATTTTTTCTTTTTTTTTTGTTCATATTATGCACTCTTTTAAATTCCACGTCGTTTGCAAAAACGACCGTACGGGGATGTATATATGTGTTTATTTACACGGCAGGACTCGTGTGCACTGTGGCGTTTTATTTTATTACACCTGCCGCAGTGCTTAACACTCTCGCAGAAACACAATATAATTATGCGGCAAATGTATATAGGTATATCGTTTATGTTTTACTAACGACCGTCATTCTAATGAATGGTTATTGTCTCATTAACGATTGGTGTGTATATTGGACATTGTCGGCGGTGGAGTAGTATCACAGGTGCGACTTTAATATTATGCGATCCGAACAGACACGATAATAACACGGTAATATTTATACCAGACACTGATTTTATATATTATATTACAAGTATAGTTCTGATTTGTACGCGTTAAGAAATATCTAGATATGCAGTCAAAATCGCGAAAATTTGCGACAAAATATGAGGCAAGAAAAACCGATTTTAAACTGCATGGTAATATTGTAATGGTAAAAAATAAGCGCAATTTTTATTTTATAAATATTATTATTATTAGTTTGTATAAATTCATAAGGTATTTAAATAATTTAAAACAAATTAAATAACTTTTAATTAGGTAGATTGCCTAATCGGTGATTTTAACTTTATTTAGAATACTATTTATTAATATAAAAGTTATTTTTGAATTTTCTATTTAATGAAATATTACTTATGGCTTTCTTTTAAAAAAAAACGAATTTTCACTTCAATATGCATTAAATTTGTCAAAATCTTATATCATATACGTATAATATGATCTTAAGTCAAAATATGCACGAATATTTTATGACCATTAAATATGCAATAATAGGCAAAAAACAATTTACTTAGAGGTTCAAACTATATTATGATTCGTAAAGATTACTACTGACGTAAATCCACAAATTTGAAATGTAAAAAAATATGTGATTGCCTAAAAATCCGAATTCTAATTATAAAAGTTTATCAATCTCATAAAAAAATGTGCACAATGATAATACGCTAGTGAAGTCGGATAAATATTCAATTTAGTGTAGAATACCGAGAAAATATAACTAGAACAATGACCTATTATATAGGTAGGTATAATATGTATTATTATAATATTATCAATAGTTTTGCTAATCGCATAATAATCGAGTCTTGAGATTATTAAACTGTAATTTATTACATGGACGATGGATGACCACTTAAATTTTAACTGATTTTGATGACGTAATCAGTTATTGATTAAGTTCCCTTCCGATTCTTATACATAATATAGGTAGTAAAAAATGGTTTGTGCGGATTCATATATCTCAGGAGAATAGACCAAACTTTGAATCGATACGTATAGTCTAAGGTTTTATGATATAAATTTATAATAAGCTATATCTTCCTGAGGGTAGAATTAATATTTCATTTTCTTGAAAAACTTGACATTTATTGAAATCATACACCGCGGGTTGTCGTGTTCGCATATAGGAACGTTCAAACATTTTTTTTCAAATTTGATCCAATAATTTCTGATTTCATAAAATGTACTCTGCAAAGATTGGTATGATTGGATTTCATTTTTTTCAGCTTAATGCGAATTCGACTGCTTAAGACTTATGTTGATAAACCGCCTTATCATTAGTTATTATTATCCTCTTTTACTGTTGTAAATACTAAATACTATGCTATGATCTTTAATTTCTGACTCAGTAAAATTGGTTTATAATTAATATTAACTTTATAATTTAATACTTATAGGAGTTGGCATTTGGTTTAATCATCGCCTCTGTCGCATGTCAAATGCGTACATTAGATATTTTATTATCAATTTACATTTACTTGTATATATTGGCTATATTATAATACAATTGTATTTATAATCAATGGCAATATTATGTAGATATTTGAAAAATAAAGATAAGTTTACCCGTGTCCGTTAAAATGTAATTGTTAACAACGTTCTTTCGACAAAAAAGGTAAAAATATTTTTTTTTTGCTTTTCATTATTCATTCGTCGTTTTATTCAAAACAAATCTTGTGTGAAAATTGAATTTTTTTTCAATGTTCTTTGTCCATTTTCCTACGTCTTGAAACTTTGTTATTACTTTAAACATTATGTATTAAAGTTTAAAAACTAAATGGATATTTTTTTAATCAAGTCTTCTTTTTAAAAGTTTAACTTTTAAACTATCAATTTTGTACTTACCTTTATTTGTATTAGTAAAATATCTCACAAAACGAAATATTATAACAATACATTTATTTATTCATTTAATTTTGATTATTTCTTACCTTTTCCTTTTGTATGTGCAGTACATAAAATTAATGTACCTATGCAATTTTAAATTATAATAATATTAATCAGTCAAAGCTAATATAATATCATAGTGTTTATTGGGTATTTAATTAAAGTTAATTTAAAACGAAACTACCCTACAATAGCCTTATTGTATCCATTATACTCATATTAAATTAAAATAAATTAAAATTAGGTACCTATATCTAAAATTCAATATACGAGTTTGAGTGTAATTGATATGTAAAACCTGTTATTCTACTTGTTATTTTTGTTTTTACATTGGTAAACTATGTACTCCGTTAATCCGGATCTCAGACACCATTACTGAGAAATAAAAAAAATAAAAAAATTCTTGTATTTAATTCGTTTAACTAATGTTTAGTGAATGTTCTTATACTTATAAAATATGATGTAATCTATACTTAGGTAGGTACTAATCATTTTCCTAATGCCGCCACTAAAATGTGCCTTCAGTTTATACTCTACAGTGAATATAAATATGATTATATTATGGTGTGAAATAAAAGAAAAAAACAAACATTTATCTGTTGATATTTTTTTATCATATTTCAATCGAGGAGTTTTTTTTTTTCTTTTACATAATACGAATACGACGTATAATTCATTAAATATCTAACAAAATAAGATTATGCAGACCTCTATATAATATACGGTAAAATAATATGTGCTATGTATAAAACCATATAATATTTAATCAACACACTAAAGGATAAATTTATAGGTACTGTCTTTGTCATGCCGAGTCGTCATATTATAGTCCCCAGTTTGCAGCTATTATGCGCATTTTTGTGTGAATTTGTAATGGTAATAACCACTAAGTCATATATGCGTGATGTATGTATATAACAATATGTTCTTACAAAGTCCTAAAATTCAAACCCTACAATTAGGTATTTTTGGTAATTAAAAAAAAATATTTAAAAAAACGAGAAAATATATATAGGTACCTGTAACTGCATTCACCCTCAGAAATTATGTTTTACTTATCAAATGTGCATAACATTATTTTAATTATTGATGTGGCAATGACGTGTTAGTTACATTTCCGTGATACCAATTTAATGTTTCACAACTTTATAAATTATTCGCGAAACTGTGAAATGGCTCAAAAATACTATAAATAAAATATTCTGTTATGTACAAACTATAATTGGTGGTTATGAGAACTTTGTCTAAAAAACTATTCAAATCAGTCATCTTACATTATTTTTTATGTTTCACATGACTTGCATGCATAAAATAATATAATATATTTGCATATTTATTTTGTAAACATGTTTTCATTTTAACGCTAGTCACAACAAAATAATTTCAGTAGTCACATGAATATTTGGTTACAGCCGTTTTGGTTTTATTTCAAAATTAATTAAATTTTTAATATTAATATTAAACCACTGTTTTTTATTATTTTATATCGTAACTTAACATGTCGACACTTTATCTATTAAACATCTGGGTATTGTTTGAATTGCCTTGGTATATAGTACTATCACATTCATTGATTATAATTTATAAATACTTTAAAAAAATATTACAAAACCTTTTCAGTTTGTTTCAACACCCTTTCGAGTTTCACACAATAAAAAAAAAAACGTAAACAGCGCTACATTTTAAAATTATTATACTGTGGAATTGAAGTTTATGTTATAAACATTAGGTACTTTAGCAATAATAAAGTTCATTTTTCTTTCTTCATTGTACATAAAGTATTAAACTGCAGTTGATCCGAAACTTTCAAAATATTTTATCTAATATGTGGCACGATATGACGTGTCAAACACCGAACAACTCCCATGCTAGAAAGTTCTATCGTTTTTACTAAACAATTTTTCTCACATCCAAGTGATACGTATGCATAGTACATACGATTGTTAATATAAGAATTAAAAGCAATCCATTCTCTGCAGTGTTTCTATATATATTATATTATAATGTGCAGCGCATAAATGTACAAACGCTGTCAGATCGTAAAATGTCGTTCACAAATTATCTATATATATATATATAAATTACGTTTCCTTCGAATTACACTTTCGCTCGATCGTGCGTGATAATTTTATGTTCGTACAATATAATATAAGTACTACAATCGAGTGTGACATCGGTTGTATAATTAATGATTGTATAAAAGCACCGCGATAATTATCGGTGTAGAAATTCTAACTTTCCGTATATATGAATACTATATAATATAGCCGTTGTTATTATTACGTAAGGTCTTTGTTTTGCGCTTTAATCATGTATCTCGCGTTATTATAATATATATATAGGTATAGTAGGTATATATACGGTTTTAAATCTTCCGGGAGGCGCATCCGGTTACTGTTGTAGGTACCTATAATATATCGTATATGCACTGCACGCTAATGCGAAGGGTGGTGCGAGCAGCGGCTATGTAGCTACCCCCCGCCGGCTGTTTATCCGAAATGACATTAAACACTGCATCTGGACGAGTGAAAATAAGGGCGTTTGTCGACAAATATATATACGCGCGAAATACGATCGGGAACAAATTGACCGGTCGTTTTGGGACGAATGCTGCACGTGACATGCAACTATAAAATATATTGTGTAGGTATATATATATATATATAAAAATAATATGTGTTATGTATTTTGAGGTACGCCGAAAATCGTTTACGTCGACAGTTGTTTGTACAGACCTGACGTGTGTTGTAGCCCACGTGTGAGAACGACTCGTAAGCCCAATATGACATAACCGGCCAGCTCAAAATATTATTCGAAGCGAATAATGTGCGAGATTCAGTTCGATATTTTAACGTTCTCTCGGTGTACATGCATACCAGCAAATTGCGTTACCTGGTTCGAGGTATACAATACTATGGTATCGTGGGCACACCGCGGTTTTTCCCTCGATCGTAGTAGGTACCCGACAATGTTATTATTATTATTTTTTTTTTAATATTTAATATGTATTTTTGAAAACGATTACTCTACTCGCAGTCAGCTGCAAAATAGGTAAAAATATATGTTTTTGTGTTCCCAAACTCTTGTAATCGCCATTGTTCGCATTTCTTAATAATAATATATTATTCGATATGGTAAATTTATGGATTTTTTAAATTTATTTATTCGTCTAATTAGGTATTTAAAAAGTTGAATAATCGAATCCCACGACCAATTGTTCAAAATTTGATTTTCAAAATATAGTTATGAACGTTTTAGCAGGAGGCGGCGGTAGAAGAGTATCATATGTTATACTTCTTCTTATAGGTAGTGCTGGTCAGACGCGTGTGTGTGCGAGGGTAAAGATGGAACCATGACACCCTGTATACACTTACCGAATTTGGTATTGATTGCCGTACATACCAAACGAATTCTTATATGGCGAAATAAATTTATATTATATTATGATTACATAACATTAATAATTATTCCCTTTTTCTTTTTAGATGGTTTCGTTATTAATTTGATTCATTAGGCGTATATATTATATATAATATGATTTATCGTCAAGCTTTAATATAATAAATTATAGACCGCTTCGAATCTATGGTAATTAAATAACAGTATTAGCCGGTAGTCTTTACCATACGTTGTTGTATGTATTTAACAATAAATCGAAGTCGTTCGCAACGTATATAGCGCGGCAAAGATGAAAATCGATAATTAAATCGTGACGTGACGCGCTCGCGTGCGTGTGTGTGTGTGTGTTAGTATGATTTCGGCGGTGCATAAATCGTTAGTTTCATTAGGCCCATTAGGGTAATTAAATCACGAAGGATGACACACGACGGAGAGCAGTCGCGCCGGCCATTCATTAAATTATACAAACGAAATTGTGAAAACTGTCACCAGACCTCTAAACTATATACGTTGAGATTTTTTCTTATACGCGTGTACACTGTTAGACCGTAACAATTATTTAAACTCGAAAGACCGAATTGGACGAGACCAGAGAGAGAGAGAGAGAGAGAGAGAGAGAGAGATAGTGATAGAGAGTGAGTGAGTGCGTGTGTAGTTGTACACTGAAGTTATTATATTTCGCGACCTTAAATATTAGATGTCGGCATTGCAATTTCGACGGATTCGTAATATTATTATGACGCGTAAGAACCATCCCAGCTGATTATTTTATAGTGCGGTGTCAAATCGCTTCAAACAGACCGTGAACTTAACGCCGAGTGCCCTCGGTGGAGAAAAAATAAATAAAATTAATACACTCGGTGCGTTAGCGGTTGTAAATCTTACTCCGCCGGATATGTATATACCTATACATTCACACACACAAAAGACTATATAACTATATACGATGCACTTCCGGAAATACGGTTGATCTCCGGAGAAGAGACGCGTAGGTCGGGAGTATAAAGAGTGAAGTTATTCGCGGCGATAAAAATTAATGTGCACTATGGCGGCGCTGAAATCGCTAAAATATCGTTGCCGACCGAGAGCGCGCGCGGTAGGTATAACCTAAGTGCAGTTTCGGGAAATTGAAAAGTTATATAAATATTTTATCATTTTCGAAACGCATTGCCGCTAAATTATGATCGCATAAACCGAGTCGTGTCCGTCTGCCATATATATATAGTTTCGCATTTTTCAATTATATAGGTACGGAACCTATATATAATATTATATTTATATCGCTTTTTGGATTGACGATTCATTTTAAGCCATCTCACAGCGCGTCGTATCAATAAAGCACACGCATTATACTTATTCCGTACAGAAGGTACCTATTAAACGGCGGGATTGCGATTTCCGAGAGTAAAATAATTTAATTACGCTGGTAGATATTATAATAATATAGGAAATAAACTCCTCGCCAACAATAAAATTATAATTATTTGTACGTGCATTATATATAATATTACAAAATTATAATATAAGACACTTTTTAAATGTGGACGTTTTATATAATTGTTATCACTGCGCTATTGAGTGATAACAAATTTGTTTTTTTTTCACTCGTGTCATAATTAGCTATAATTGAAATACGCAGATCAATTTATTATCGCAATGTTATAAAGTTTTATGTTATATTGGATTCAATTAGTTATTATTTTTATTAATATTATTTTTTAAACGACATCCATTATCTATTGTAGTACGTTTATTTAAATTCAATTAACTTTCCTTATTAATATATACTTAATGATACCACTATCTCTCTTAAACTGTGAACTATAACAATTATCGCACGGTCATCGTTGAGATATTGTTTTTGTTCATTTTATCGCTATATAATATAATTTGACATGTTTAGTACGGATTAGAAAAGGTCTTAACAAAATATTTGTCGACATTATAATTTTTCATCGGATAAGTAGGTATCACATATTACGAGTATAGAACATAATCTTCTATGGCAATTAGATTTTACGGTTTCGTTTAATGTTTGATGAGACTCGTAAACGGTCTAACGATGATATATACAGCGACGTCTTTAACGAGTTAAGCGGATTATGAATTGTGTCTAGAAATCGAGTGTTTATAGTGCCCCTTCGGGATTACATAGGAAAATTACATCTGCTTTTGGTTGATGACAACAATTTTCCGCTGACCTTGTTATATGCTTATTAGATCCGATTGATACATTCGCGATATTGGCTACATATATATAGCTATATTTAGAATTAACGTGGTATAAGTTAGGTAAACTTTTATACTTATTATATTATATAGCTTTGATCGTTTTGAGTACATTTTTGAAAATATCATAATTATTAATGTATTTACGCATTTGAATGGTATAAATGTAAGTTGTTTGTTGATGATTGTCATAGTCGTCTCCACGGCGAAAATTTAAATAAAGAATAACCAATTTCCTACTTATATGTTTATAACCGACTGTACTGTGAACTAAAAGCGAATCTGTTCCTTATAACAATAATAATATAGTGACAGAATAACTTTATTAATATTCAATATTTAAGTTACGATCGGTAAATAGTTTTCATTTTCCCTCTATTTTTTTTATTTTTCGGATGGAATTAATTCGTAATAGCAACAGCAGCTGTCGTTCTCGAACTTTACTGGTCGCATGCACCCAACGTTTGAACTTTCGAATATAATATAAGCTACCTACTGTGTGTGTGTTTGTTTATAATGTTTAACTGTATATATATAATTGTAGTAAGTTCACCAGCGAGTCTATTCGCAGCGACCGGCAATGTATACACACCGATGTTTTCTCGAGTGGTAAGTGGTAAATATGTATATACTCGTGGTTCGCAATATCAAAGCGCATTTAATGTGACTGCAAAGATGTGACATATATATATATACACATTATAGATCTCTGTTGATAATTCGTGCGCATGATTATAGCCTAGGTGGTTATTATGCGCGGTTGAGTTTAACTCTATGTGTATGCCCAGGGCTTATTTAGTCGTTATCCTATATCTATATTACATGCAACTGTGTTTGTCATGTTATAAAATGTTCAGAAGTCTATAGTTATTATACCTAGTATTAATATCTAGTCTATTGATTTCATTATATGATTAGGTAGTTACCAGTTATATATCTAAATGTATCTTTTTTATTCAAATTTTTTGTACGCCTATAAAATAAATATATGTAGGTACCTATATCGCATTCAGCAGTGGATATAATATTATATTCAAAAGTTTCGATAAAATTTAAATATTGTCATTACAAAATTATTCTATAATTATATTTTCTATACGTTCGTTAATGACTGTGGGTATTATGTTATATTTACATAAATGTTTCTATTTTATTAACCTTTTTATTTTCGAGGAGGATAACAGAATAATATCTTATTTTCAAGCTATATATGCGAACTCGTCGGTGTACATAATATTATACAATAAACGCATGTTATGACGTGGGCATGATGATATCGGATGAGGGCCCATTGCGAAATTTACAACCTATATATGCGTGCTTGCTGTGGTTTTTAATAGTTCCTATTAATTACAGTATAATTTTCCTCTCGAGTTACCCGGGCATTATTTCTTAACGGCTCGCATATCGCGTTATTGCTCATCGCTATATAGATGTTCCCGAGTGGCTTCGCCGCTGATATTATACGTTTTATCGCTGTTGGATTAATTAATTAAATACCAAAACTGCACAATATATGAACCAAAATGTGCAGTGTGCAGTGTAGTTTACATAAATAATATATATATATATATATATATTAGTATAATATTATACACTTTGCAGCGCGAGTTAAGTGTTTTTTTTCTACATGGCGATGGTTTTTCAATAAAAATATTTTCTGTCAAACAAATATTAGTAATATCTAATGTATAGCGTATAGGTATATACTATATTGTTGTACACAGATTTATTTCATTCTAAATTAAAATGTCAATTGAAAATTAAAGATAAAAACAATTATTACCAATGAAGAATTTTTATTAAAGTTGTATTATGCCCGTAGGAGGAGAACAACAAACATAAAAACAGCTTTACGTATTGCTCCAAAAATAATATTATACTAGTTATTCTGTTATTACCACATAATAATATTTGTTTTTTAAATAAAAACATCAGAAATTAACCCTCCGAAAATATTTACACAATTATCTGAGTGTGTTTTAGTATAAAACTTTGGAGACATAAGTTCTCAATATTATTATCATTATTTTTTTTTGTTGATATTTCCGTATAATCGATTCCGTATTTTTTAAAAATCGATGATGTACTATATAATATATATATATATATATTGAATACAATTTTAATATTAACGAATTCGTTTGCTTTCTATATAGGACAATACAGAAAACCGAGAATCACCGAACACCCTACCGATATAACGGTGCCGAAAAATGAGCCTATCACTTTGGGGTGTAAGGCGGAAGGCCGCCCGGAGCCGACGATCGAATGGTACAAAGACGGCGAACTGTTGAAAATCCCCCCCAATGGAGCGGCAGCCGGTGGAGGTGGTGATAACGGAGCCAGGTCTTCGCAGAAGGTGATCCTGTCCGACGGTTCTCTGTTTTTCTTGCGAGTGGCGCACAATAAAAAAGAACAGGACAGTGGCGTGTACTGGTGCGTTGCCAAAAACGTGGCCGGCACAGAAGTGAGCCGAAACGCGACTCTTCAAGTAGCAGGTAATATTTTTTTTTGGAAATTTATTTTTATCACATTAAAAAAAAAACGGCCACAGAAAACCGTACGAGTGTGTATCTATATATTTATGACGAAAAAGGCATTTCCCCTCAATCCATACCATATAATATTATATTAATTAACGAGGAGGACAATATTATTATACGTTTATACTCACGTCATAATAGGTGTTAAAAATGCGAACACGCCCGACATTATAATAACGTGTATATAATTATGTTCGTATAATAATATTACATACCTATACCGTACATATTTTATCACATGAAATAGTGATGGGGATTATTCTTTATAATTATTGTAGTTATGTATTTTTAGTCGTTATGAAAAATTATTATAAACAAATAAGAGTTGCCAAATGAAATGTCAAACTTTTTTTAAATAATGATACCTATCGATCCGATAACCCGTATTGATGAGTAAAAAACACATAATTTATGACGTGATTAGTTTTTAATTTTCAATAATATGTGAAATATTGCTATGATTGTTGTTAAAAATATAAAAATGAATTATATGTTCAATGTTGCATATTATTCGATAGACATACAAAACACATCGATCACATAATATGAAACTATAATTTGATTTATTTCAAATTTAAATTTTTCTCAATTTTCTAAAGTAGGTAAATTGCAATTTTAAACCAAGTAGGAAAATAAAATAAAAATCGTGATTACCTAGGTACTTACTTATTATATATTATTAGAACTGCTGATTCATAATATATAATAATACTCTGGCTTCGACATTGTAGAAAAGATTTAAGAAGCATCTATATGTTACGATATAATTAAATATGACTTAAGTTGAGTATTCTTTAATCGTAAACCGTATAATTCGTGCGAAGTGTATAAATTAAACGAGATTTATGGTATAAATATTATGGCGAGTTTGTACGGACGTTGGTCTTAATTTTGTTGGATATACGTTTTTTTTTTTTTATGACTTTGTGTCTTTTATTTACACGCGCTCCCGGATTTTTATGAACGAAGTCACCCTTTGTGGACGCAACTCCTTTCCTCGCTTTTTACGACACAAACTTTTTGCTCCCCTTTTCCTTTCGCTTAGTGAAATTCGCTTTTTACAGTCCAAAAGACAGCCTGTAGCATACATAAAGGCGACCTCGGTTGAACTTACCAATACTAGAAAGCTAAACTTTTTGCGACTTGTAGATTTTATGTGAGGGACATGACACTATATATTTGTTGTCTAAAGAAAATAATATTTTTTAAAAAAAAACTTACATCATAATTTCGAAATCACTTTTTAAAATGATTTCGTGCGTCATTTCAAAAGTACATTTTGTTGATTTTTAATTTTAGAAAGTGCCAACGGTAAATTGCTATTTTATAATGTAGGCACCTACCTAGTATACATTATGCACTTGCAACTATTTCAATGGTTTATAATATAAGTATTGTGTTCAATAAATAACATAATTTTTTCTTTTTATATAAGTAAGATGCCTTAAATGTGCTGAAATTCCATTGCGAATGTAGGTCGTATATTATACGATTGTATTTATCTAATAAAATTACCTCACCTATAGAATTTATTTGTTTCAAAACGTGTAGTACGTGTCATCACATTTTGATATCTTCATTTTAAAATATTGAAACCTAAAGGATTTGCATACTTATGTTTGATTTACCTGCGATAGTACCTGCAGGCGGCTGAAGTGTGTATGTCCGATTAAAATTCAATAACTATCGAACGTTAATATTTTTTTCGTCTAGTCAAAAATGGATTAGGTACCCACCTATATACACACAAAAAATGTAGATGATCATGTACAGTCTATTATCATTTATCATGACGTTTAAAAACCACAGCGAGTGACTATCCTCTTGAAATCCTAAGCGAATCGTTAAAGTATCGTTCACTATATTGCATAGTGCCACATTATACGACTACGTTATTTGAACAGTTCCGGTGATAAAACTCATAGTAGGTACACTCTGTACACAACAACCAGAGTTTTCGCCTGATACGCGTAGGTACATAATATAATAATTATACGCGTATAATCGTATTTGACTTTGTTCGCATCGCTCATTGATTGGCATGCACGATACGACGTGTCCTGCACCGCGGCGGCGAATACGAGTTACCGTCATCCCCTTCCACAGGGGGGGGGGGTGGAACAGTGGTGGTTGAACATGACGTCCATTAACCCGCGTTCACGTTAAAATAACCAATTCGCAGTTAATTCGATCGACAGACAGGCCAATCAAATCCAATTATGCGGACCTATCTATACGATATTAGTGTGCGAGCTATGTTCATAATATTATAGTATATAGCTATGGTAACTATGGTACATAATGTGTACATGCCCATAGTATATCCTCACGATGTGTCGTTTTGTGCCGTTCGCGATTGGTCTACGAGAGCTGAAGCCGCAAGTTTTTCCAGCTCGCGCTTTTGCGCGAATTACGTTTCATCCCCTCGGAGTTCGGTTAATTTATTTTCCAACGATCCCGCGGCGGCTCCTCGGAAAATATCTAATTAACGTTGCCGCTGTAGTCTGCCCCTTTGTTGCACGTTTACGCTATATCCTATATTATCTAGTTCAATATGTTTTCTTCAATCGTGTTCGGAGTGGAAAAAAATACCACAAAACAGTTTTTTTCTCTCTAACCACATTTCCAGGTGAGAAAGAACGAAAGAGAGAAAGAGAGAGAGAATGTGTGTGTGTATGTGTGGATGATTAATGACGTATCAGTGAGAAAAGATGGTTTCAATTATTTTGTGATTTTTCCCCTTTTTCTCAATTCTGTGAAAATTTCTCGCGAAATTGATTTTTTTTCGGACACGCGTTTGATATATGAGAGATACACATACATTACAATGGCTTTTGTGGTATTGTGAAGTGTCATAACCAATTTTTCAATTTATTTTTCTAAAAATATAACCTTAAGAATTTAATCAACTCTGTTTCATAACTTTTAAACTTAAATAAGTCATATGAAAATTAAAACATGGTTAAAGAATAATCAGCAAATAATAATAATAATATTAAATTTATTAAAGAAAAAAATTATTGATGTACAAGTTAAAATTATTACAGTATTCATAGTTCCATTACATTTTTAATATGAAGGTAATAAATTCAAAACATAATTTAAAATTTTTACCACATTGTTGTGTGAAATAATTTTCTTTTGCTTAATTTTAAATTATCATATACCCATACCTATAAAATATATATTTAAGAAAGAGATTTTTATAATATTATAACTTAATTTAAAATCTGTGATATTTTATTATTAAAATAACTACAGTGTAATTGTGTAAAAACTTAAAATTACATCTCTTGAAGTTGCATCGCAATTATATTCGCAAAACAAATATGTCTTTTCATTAACAAAAAAATACTTCACTAACTTTAAACTTTTAAACAAACAATTAGAAAGTATTCATTTACAGTTAATTTTGAAAACATAATAGTATTATAATAATATAATATAATAAAATAAAATCATTTATGCCTATTTATTTTTATGTTTTATACATATTTATAGAATACAAATAATGAACTACTTTTACATTTATCCAAAGTTATTTCCTATTCAAATGTGTTAGAATAGAAAACATTAATTACACGATTTAGGTTGACTATTTTAATTGCATTATAAACTTGCAGTAGTTTGCTCGATATTAAGTCTTATTTATACCAATAGGAGTCGTGGTTATGTTTATATCATACAAAAATGACTATTAGTTATTCAAATATCGCGTAAAATAATTTATAGTACAATTACATTTTTAGACCGTATTAAGTACTTCACGAGAATGTTCGTCATATTTTGGCTGCAATGAAAAATGAAATTATCTCTTAGGGTTTGTTTCTTGTTAGTTTTTGAAACCCTGAATAATTACAACGGTTGTGTATCCGTATATATATATATATATGAGGAGGGGATACGTTTCATGGTATGATACGATCGCCCTTCCGGAAAACAAAAAGGGGAAAGTGAGAACGATCCATTCATATATATATATATTATGTACGGACGCATAATATACCTGTCTGGCAGACACGTCAATTGAAGTACCTACAACTGCCCTCTTCATTATTACCATCAACGTGGAAACAACAATCATTTAATGCGTTTAATTTCCAGTCGTATACTTCGAGTTATTATATATTTATGTATTATACGACATCGTACTATCTATATAGGTTGTAATGCATTAGTTCCAGCGCTAGGCGAGTTGTTCGCTGAAAGAGCGCTTTATTATGAGATATTCGATCGCGGATTCGTTTTGTATAGTAGGTACTCACAATGCCGACAAATATGTATTTCTAGTCACTACACATAATATATATAGGTACGTGTAGGGATACACGAAAACGGGTAAAGATTATACGAGGAGATATAAAAACATTTTATTTATTTTTTATTTTAACAATTGATGCGTTTTCTTCTCTCTCTCTCTCACTCGCTCCCTCTGCGAAGCAGTGATGGTATAACACTCGTCCGGCACGCTCGGTATGCATCACAATATACGATTCCATTAAGAAATATTCATCGCGGTCCTTCCCCGCTGTTTGTGGCATATATTGTCCGTATTATTATTATTATTGTTATATTAAAAGAGAAACGGAGTAATGGATGATGATGGTGTGTATCGCGCGCGTATATGTGTACATATACATGCAGTGAAGTGGGTATCGCCACTTTTGACGGGGCAAAATCTGCGACGGAGAGAGACAGACAGAGAGAGAGAGAGAGCGCACTAGCTGCTGCGTGTGGATGCTGTTGGGTACCTGCTGCGGAAAGCTTTGTGGGGGAAGTTTTCCGGTTGCCCAGGCAACCGGCTCCCTCTTTTTGTTACCGCATATATATATAATATATAGCTTCGTGGCCTTTGCTACCTTGTGCATTAATTGAACTTGAACCTCGCATACACAGTCTTTGTGCGAGTTGATGTTTTCACGCCAAACGGTTTTTGATGATAGCCATAAATAAAACAACAAAAAACCCTTTGTTCCGACTGTAGAGAAACGTTTATAAAAGTCATTGTTTTTGCACTTTATTGTAATATAAATATCATTACTTTCATATTATTTAAATCCAAAATCAGTATATCATATACTATATTAGTTTGTGTAAGAATATAAAGCGTGTAATTATAAAAAAATGTTAGGACTTGTATTATCGTCTACTGCTATCATTATTATAGAACTTTTTTATTACTATTAAAATAGTTGCTCAACTATTTTGAAAATATAAACTATCTATATTTATGTTTTTGATTAGTATGAACCATTTGTTAATAATAAATAAACAGTAAAAAGTTGTTTTAAAAACTTGTTTGTAATTATTATAAAATAAAGCGAATCAATTTTTGATTGGTTGCGTATCTCATATTATATAGTTATTATTGAAAACCGCATAATATTACCATTGCCGTTGTGTATAACATTAATGTTTTAAATATTATGAACGACTAAAATTAAATTAATATATTTTCGATTATTAAATTCTCTGCACACGACTCTTATTCTGTGAACTATAATGGGCATTTGTTGTGTCAAAATAGACAAACACAATACTGTAATAAATAAATAATGCGAAGACCTACGAAACTTAGGATATATTTCAAACAGTAAATACTTATATATACGAGTGATTACAGCCGACACCACCTACCATCTAGTTAGCACTCAAAATATGCGCATAATGATGACGACGTGATCTCGTAAGTCATACCTACGCTCGGTTATTATTATATTAAAACATCGAACACTGACAAATGTGCTTCGTCGCTTAGCTAACCCGCTGCACATGTTTCCTCCACGGTTATCTATCAAAAAATGTTTTTACGGGATTCAAAGGTCAGGTAAAAAAAAAATTGACGTTTTTTCAGTATTGTTAAACTCGTCGAACTTGTACCGCATATTTTACATTCTATATCGTATAAAGCTTAAGTGTATACCTACGAGTATTATTATTATTAGTTTCCTTCTCGTCGTCGTCGTCTGATCGTACCTTTACACACACACACACAATATATATTATATATAGTATTATTATTATAATATATTGATTTACAGAGCGATTATTATTGTTTCACATCGGTATATATATTATAATACTATATCGGTATAAACCGTCCCGAGGTGGACCCCATGCCACGGGGGAGCGTGGGACGGGGCACCGAGGTGGCTACTTATTTTGAGTAATTGCGTTTTTACGCCCGGCGTTCAATTATTATCGGCGCGTACCGATAAATCATGTGTCCGATTCATTAGACCAGCAATAATTCAAATACCTTACCGCTGGCATTCCGAGTGTACTTAACATATATATATATATATATATATATATATATAGATAGCTGCAGTAGGAAACACGCGGTGTCTGCAGCAGCTTATATGTATGTGTGAAAAGGTGTGTCTCATCTTTATATTATATATATTATATTTGTATGTCCGGCGTGGGCGATATAATATTATGTGCCCTAAAAGTCTGTGCGGCGACAAAGCCTGTTCCGTATACGCCTTCTATCGTATCGGAAAATTATACGCGTACAGCTATAGTAGTGGTGGTGAAGAAGAAATATATAGGTACCTATAACACGTGCTCTCGTCGCTGACAAATTCTGATTTGCGTCGACTTCTAAAATTGTTTTTTTTTTTTTTAATATAGGTTTCATTGTATTTAAATCGAGTAATACCTACCTCCATCTATGTAATATATTGCAGCAGCAACGTCGTCATCGGTCGTGTGACATCTGCTGCTGCAGGTTATAATATTATATATTATTATTTTCTTCTCGTGGCCGCCGTGTACATCCAGCTGATTCGCAGCGACGCGACAGCTGCACCGCAGTTCGGTTCGAATATAACGACATATTATATTATATATGTTCGATTCAAATGATTCACTGTGCCGAAAAAAAATTGATCTCTCGTTGTCATCGCTATCTGGCGAGCTTGTGTGTGTGTGATGTATAATAGCTGCAAGTATACAACAGCGGGGCGTATTATTATCGTCATCGGCGACGACTCTTCCGCGCCAAAACACACTGCTGTGTGTTAATCCGATAGCGCGCAGCCGAAATTGAAAAAACGACCCGACGAAGAGTCTTTGACGAGACATTAGATCGTATTTCTGCTAAACGGACCATGAACGGGAGGGTAACGAATTTAATCTGTGCCAGGCTTACCGCGGGGCTGACGAACCAACGAAATTTCTGTTAGGTCCTCGGTGGTGACGTCTGCGTGCGGTATAGTGTGGTTATAATATTGTGGTGCCGACCTCAAGTCGAGCTTTTGTTCCCGTTCAGTGGCGCGTCTGTATAATATGTACGTCTATTTCTTCCTATATATATATACTATAGTTTTGACACTATATAGGACGGCCGACGGTTTTGGGTCCTCCTCCTCTTCCTCCGACCATCATCACTACGATTACATTAGATATATTATTATAATATGTTATTATACGGTTTACTCGAGTCGAGGGTATGTGTTTATATGTATAAATCAAATGTCTAATCGGTTCTGACAGCTCGCTCTTGTTTCTGTATATATGCGAGTAAACATATACGTCATATACATATTATTGTATTATTATAATATGGGTATACAATTATAGAAAGACAGAAATTTGAATTTTTATAACATGGGCTGTTACGCACTGTTTTTGGACGGACCGTTTTCTGAGTTCATTACAATCGATTGTTCGGTCCCCGGGGTGACATGGTCACCGATCTAATTGCCATCTTTGTTGTACGGATTGGCCCCTACAATGATTCATTATAAATATCCGACGGGGGTGGCGCGAATAGGGGTTCTCAAAAAGAAAAAAATTTAATAATAATAAGAAGCAATGCGCATCATAATACAAATTACTATATCGGATAATAATATGAAACCGTGATAATTTCGTTAATCCGGAACTCGGCCTAATGACCTGGAAAACGGATTTCAGATGGGTTTTTTATAATACGCCTCGGTTTCATATAATAGCTTGATAATAATTTTATTATTATTATTTATTTTTTAAATGTTCTTTTAACGAGTACTTGAGAATATAACCTAAAATTTGTTTATAAAAATTACCGCTGTTCTTCATTCTTTTCAGTCGTTTTATTATTTTTTACCATTATTATTCCGCACTCGACTTTCACGTCATGTGCATTAAACGAGCATTGTAGTAAATGATACGTATTATAGTATATATATTATAATACAATATGTAATAATATGTTGATAACCATTGGCCGGTCATTGTGCGGCATCCCTCTTTCGATACAACCCGAACTAAATTGGTCACGTGCCCCCAAAGTTTATCTCGTGTTTGCTGATATAGTGCGTGGGGACTTGTAGAGATTGATACGCTTGTTGTTTGACTTATTACTTCGGTATAGACTCCTATATATAATATGTTCACGGTTCAATTTAGTGTCGTGCTAAATGTCACCGCTTTGTCATACCACCCTTCTCTTATAATGTACGTCGAAACCGCTTTATGTTTATAATGGGCCAATATAGGAAATTCAATAATTATTACAAGACTAAAATAATAATTTCATAATACCGGCGATTCCCGCGGTGTCACTGGCCGAGTTTATAATATTATGAACTCGATAATAATATTTCAGGTCGATTTTATGCAAATCTCGTTGAAGGGGGCTCGTTTGTTCGTTTGAACTGCCATGTTATCGACATATTATTATACTGTATAATAATATTGTTATTATAATATTGTACGCAGCTTTTAAATTTAGGTCCATTTATATAGTCGCAGTCAACAGGACGCATTACATGTTTATGTAATATTATTATTTTATAGTTCATAATGGTTTCGTAACCAAACTTTTGAATCGCATGTTTTGAATCAATTACGTTTTATAGTATCGCAGTATATAATAGTACCTAATATTATCGTATACCTACTGCTACGTACATATTATACATAGGTACCTGTAATAATATAATGGTAGGTATGCGTATTTCGTATGCAGCCATAAATAATTAATCACATACATGTTTACAACTTACTTATAACTTACTATTTATTTGACTTTAAAAACAAAATAATATATAGCACTACTTATTAAATTGAATTGATTTAGATTCTGATAACAAAAATGTATGATGATGTAAGTAGTATGTTTTAGTTCCTTCTGGTTCACCGAAAATCCTGCGAATCCTGGCTACTCCGTTTAGCCTATAGTTCTATGCTATCGCGACTGAGTCCCTCCCCTCCTATCCGTGCCTGTCCTTGCTCTCCTATCCGTGCCCAGCATTGCCCCTCCTATCCATACCCGCCTTACCTCTACTCTCCTATCTATGTATATACCATACCTACCATAAAATCTATAATTTTATATATATACAGTATACACTTGAAAATAAAAATAAAATCAATATATTTAACTATCAAACGTATATTATATTACACATTGATATATTGTTTATGACTACCAGTGGATAAAACTCTTGAAAATGTTATTATGAAAACTGAAAGTGTTTCACTTTTAATTATCCTTTAATGACTGCTGAAGCGCTAACAGCCTCTGATAATTATAGACAGTCGAAGTTTCTCTTTTAAACAATAACAAATTTGTTACCATTTGAAAACGAGAAGGAAGATCATTTCTCGTGATTGAGGGCTAGGAGTGGATGCACTACACGTACATTTCTAATTTTTCACGGTTGGTGTGAACCCAAAAAATACCTCACAGAGGTAGAGTATTTATCAGATATGTTTCACATCATTCGACGAACAGATGAAAAAAAATAAATTGTGTGGTAACGATGAGGCTCTCCAACAACATATGAGGTTGTGCGGGCCTAATAAACTTATTTTACCTGTTATGCCGAAAGAAGGGGATGTGCTCAGGTTTAATAGGTGGGCTAGCACGCAGCGTCATCCGTTTACGATATATGCAGATTTTGAAGCCCTACTTGAAAAACAGACGGAGCGGGGGGGGGGGGGGGCAAGCACTGACGGGATACATGCGCATCATTCAATGAGCTACGGATACTTTGTCAAGACGGCGGCGGACGTACCCGTAGTGTTGATGGAGAAATATGACATACCACAGGCTCCGGTAATATATCGCGGATCGGAATCGCGTGACGAGGTGGCCAAACATTTTGTCACCAGTGTGACCGCGCTCGCCATCAGGTTGGGGAACTTGCTGAAGGCGACTAATGTGCCGATTTCGATGAGTGTTGAGGAGGTACGTGTGCATAACGCGAAGAGTGTGTGCGATATGTGCAAGTTAGTGTTCGCCGAGGCCAGGTGTAAAGTCGCAGACCACTGCCATACGTCGGGGCGGATGAGGCATACACTTTGCTCACCGTGCAACCTCAAGCTCGTAACACCCAAGTTTGTGCCATGCTTCCTACATAACCTTTCAAAATATAACGCACACTTTATCGTAACCGAACTCGGCTACGATAAGGAGTCAATAACGGTGATCCCCAACACCGAGGAGAACTACATATCGTTCTCAAAACGTGTCTTGCCCGACTTAAGTGTGAGGTTCTTGGACTCGTGTCGGTTCATGGCCTCGAACTTGGCCGAATTGGCCGGGAACCCCCTCACGAAGCCTGGTGACTTTGGAAAGTTCAGGGAGACCGCCAAGGTGTTTCAGCCCGCCGACATGCCACTCGTCACGCGAAAGGTAATAATAGCCCGGCTAGCTCAGTTGGTAGAGCATGAGACTCTTAATCTCAGGGTCGTGGGTTCGAGCCCCACGCTGGGCGCCACTTTGTCGTATACGCTACGCAAAGGCTTGACGTATATAACAGATATATTTCGGTTTCCGATTCCCAAACCGTCAAACGAGTAAGTTATCGACACCTGCTGTATGAGCTTATTTAAATTCTCCTTTTGATGACCACGATAACGAGTACTGCACAAAAGGATAATTAAACACAGGTCCAACAGGATTTACATTATACAACACTAAGGTTACTTTACTCTCGAACAACTGACCACGATAACGAGTACTAGATGTCCAAGGGTGAGATATCTTTAATCTAGACAAAGTATTACTCTTTCTCGACTGACCACGATAACAAGTACTGGACGAGAAAGTAAGTACTACAGTGCCTTGCTACCTTTTCTAAAAGTGTTGTTCACCACAAAAGCCTAAAATAAAACTTAAACACATTTTCGGTCAGAAACACTTTTATCATTCATTAATGATCATTTCAGTCATTAATGATACCTAATTGAGTCTAATATGACATATATTTAGCTCCTAGACGGTTCCCAAAACAGTCTGAAATAGTGCCTCTCATAATATTATTATGATGGCCATTTAGGTCGACACACTTCCCAAATCAGTCATACATTTTATGTATTTATAACCCCTAAATGATTCCTGAAAGCATCTGAAATAGTGCCCGTATTAGTTAATATTAAGATGCCTATTTAGGTTGACACACTTCCCAATTGGGTTATAATTTACATATTTGATCATTTAATGATTCCTGAAGCTATTAAAAATATAGTGCATATAATATTTATATATCATTATAGAATATCATACCTACCCACAATATTGGCATTAAAAACAATACACTTGGATATTCCAAAATGGTCTTTATTAATTCTCCAGAAAACAGTTCTCAAAAACATATTATCACTTATACAGCTAAACGTGATAATATTTAAATGAATACTGGAATAAGTCATAAACTTAACTTCCTAAAACTATCAAATTTATAATATAATTTTTAAAACAAATAAGTTGGAGTGGATAATATTAATAAACACTAATACAATAGTATTGTACAACTAAAAACAAATTCTTTAGATAAGCCAAAAAGAAAATTTTTTTAATATTTGAATTAATAATTATTAACAGTAGGTACACTTTAACAACAAAACCACTAATTATGAATTGAAACATATTGCGATGGTTAAGACATGGACAGTAGGATATATAAAATATATGAAAATTTATTAAAGTTACAATTTTTAAGTATTAACGAATGAAACTTGATAATACATTTTAAATACATGCATAAAAAAACATTGGTATTTTTAAATTAATAATATAATTATTAGAGGCTTAAATTGTGGTCTTTTTTCACCTTAAATTTTACTAACTGGTGGTGGTCCACTAGTGTTTTGTGAACGATCGGAAAACGCATAGTTTACTGTGTTATTCTTGCCAGTTAAAATACTCCCATTATATGGGCTTTGCTGGCCTACTGTGATTGTAAGTGAATCTTCTTTGCATATTTTTGGTATTAATTTTCGATATAGCTCCGACAGCGTACCATAGCCTTTGCTAAGTGTTAACAACAAATTCTTGTTTTGGGCTTCTATATTGACGGCAAATGTTTTTTTCGATATCGTTCAATTTATGTTTAATATTCCTGATATCATAATATATTGATGGTAATATTTCCATATTATCATCTTTATTACTACCTATTGGGTGCCTACGTTTAAAAAAAAAATTAATAATTATAATAATTTTATACTTTCTAAACTTAATAATTACTAATAACTTACTTATTAGTTTACTTACTAATGACGTCTGCTTTTTTTTTTGTATAACTGTATCCATACGTTATGTTTATCAAAAATAAACAAATTAAAATTTTTACGAAAACCGTTTTCATGTTAGATTTTTTCGGTTCGTCTATCTTTCGCTAATCTCCAATCTAAAAAAAAAAAATACGCAACAATATTATTTCTAGTTACAAATTAATCAAAAACCATTATAATATTTACTTACGTTAATTATTATGCACGATTTATTAAAATGCATTGAAGATTAAAAAACTGACAAAATGAATTGTTATTTCTAAATTTGTCAAGCATTGAAACGTAACCATGTATGGTTATATTGGGTTTTTTTCTGTTATTCGCCAGTACTTAATATTATTATTTTAATAATTTTATTTGTGTAAGATTTTTTCCAAGTGAAAATTTTTAATTTCTTTTTCCTTGAATAAAGTTGTCTGTTTATAGTATGAGATTTACGTTTTAATATGCAATATGCTTAGAATTTTCGGCAAAATTAATTTATTCTGGTCATTTATTAGATTATTTAAATAATTTAATTTCTTTATTGGAATCATTATATTTCTCTTTTATACAATCGTCATAATGTTGTGTATTTCTGATATTATGTTGTCTGCAAATGTTTAATACGTTTTTCACGTTTCCAGAGTAGGTACCTTGTTCTAGTCATACTAATACCACCATTATACCATACCTACCATACCATAACATATCACACCATACCATACGTTCATACCTACCTACCAGTTCACACAGCTAGGTTTGGTTTTGATCTCATGACATTTATTTATCGTATATTTTATATAGGTACATAATATTGTAAAGCAGGCGTACGCTTTATTGCGTATAATAAAAAAAATATAAAAACCAACAACTCTGCGGAGGTCATTGGGTTAAAAATTAACACAAACTCGCTAAAATTATCGTCTCATTACATTTCTTGTTAACATGTTATGTGCGGAGGTTGTAATGGGCCTGAACGACTAAACCAAACTATATACATAATAATATAATGTGTATATAAAAAAGAAAACTATCACGGCATGATTTATTTATTGAAATGGAATTTTTACTTGGTTCGATTTTGTTTTGTTGATTTATGACATATGTATAATAATAAATATTTTGTTTTCATTATTTCCCCATGGAACAGTGTTAACTTTCTGACTGCAATGTAATGTTTCCAGTATTGAAAAAAATAATCGAAATACGCAAACTATATTTAATAAGCTAGGTGGTACAATAACAATTAATGTTTCATAAGTTATAAGAAAAACAAAAAAAATTAACCAACCGAATTAGGTTATTTAGATTTTGTTGTTATTATTAATTGAATATGATATATTTAATTTATTTATTTTCCATATGCGAGAGGCAGTTGTTTAATTTCTTACATTATATCGATTACTTAGGGTTTAGCCTTTTCTTCGTTAACACATTAATTACGTATACTTATTTTCACTGTAAACCATCATGCTTCTATTTATCAACGCAACAAATTGCTACTAAGATTAATATTATTCCATTTAATTCTCTACAAAACTTATATTTTCCAATATTATATTACTTAGACGTATTATAATAATTAATTATAAATATTATCTCAGAACTTATAATATTCGTATGATGGTTTATAAACTTTACGATGCCCTCGTCGTCTTTATTACAAGTATTAACATGCGTCGAAACATTTATTCGCATTTTCTTTAATTTATGGAGACTGTATGATTAATTTACAAGATTTACATAGCAAATTATAAATGGTTTGTCGTACCACTGAATTTTTTTTTTCCTATGAAAAATCTTCAAACAGTTTTTTACCAGCATCTTACTCGCATCAACTCGTATGGCGCGTAAACTCAGATCGCATATATTACACGGTCTATTAATATAATTTTCTACAATATATAAGCATAATATTATATCGGTGTAAAATATTAATCGCTGCGTTTTGTAGTGAAATTAATTCAGCGGGCATTAAAAATAAAATATACACCGCGCGACGGCGTTTTCATTCCTTCCATCTGTCCTCTTACCGTACACCGGCCGGCTATCTGATAAACGACTGTTGGGACGAATTTTCCTGTATCCATTAATATCCTGAAGCTGCGGTGCGCATACCGAAATCCGGTAAAAACTTTATTTATTATTAGGTGTAGGTATATATATATATATGTATGATATTATAATGCTACGGCGTCGGTGGTACATTGTGTATCGCACGCGCATTTCGACGTGAAATAATTATTATCATTCGCCGTTTGAAAAGCACCCCCGCGCGGTAAGCCATTTATGTAATCTGATACCGCAACTGCATTCGGCTTTCCGTATGATAACCGTATATACGCACAATATACATATTATAATAATATAATACCTACCTACCATTGTGTATGTGTGTGTGTGTGTGTGTGTGTGTGTGGGACGGTGTTCTAGCGACTGTACGGATACTTCCTGCGGAGAGTTGTGTTACGCGCACGCGATCGCCGTCGTCGTTTTATCTCTCGTGTATAGTTTTAATT
Source organism: Acyrthosiphon pisum (assembly GCF_005508785.2). Lineage (NCBI taxonomy): Eukaryota > Metazoa > Arthropoda > Insecta > Hemiptera > Aphididae > Acyrthosiphon > Acyrthosiphon pisum. Next base: position 14,665,757 of record NC_042495.1, on the reverse strand, counting down.
ACAATTAATTTAGCGGATAAGTATTTATTTGTTTTTAACCAAAGGTAGGTATAGCGCGTGTGTAACACGAGTAGGTGTTACAAACCTCACAGACGTGTGCAGCATGCATTTAATATTGTTTTCTATTTTATTTTTTTCGCACAATAATTATTATAATTGTAGTTGTATGGCGACTGAAACCTTTATATTTTATGACGTTATTCGCTATTCGATTCGTTACGCAGAAATGCATTATACTGTTGTATAATGTATGTACGATTTCATATAACAAATATTAATATTACACGTCCAAACGAGTCTACTACCTGTGTGACGACGTGCAATATTATTGCAAAGAGGCCTTATGAAAATTCATGACGTAAACTGTCTTATATTGCGTTTTTTCAAAACTCATTTGTGGCAGTTTCGACGGGGCGGCGGTCTTCGTACAACAATTTATTATTAAATTACGTAGTATTACGTAGTAACACAACCTGTATTTTACGTATATAATATCAATTTGATCTGAAAACATTAATTCATTTATTTATGCGCGTGTCTCGAGGGATTATGGTCCTCACCCGCTGAATGATCAAATAGGATCACTGCTTAATGCTTATTTCGGCGATTATTATTTAGGCAATATTGAATTTCGTTACAATTTATTCTTTCCGTATTTTGTGTTATTTTTTTACTATTCGATTAGAAAGCTTTTTTAATTCGTTGTCGCGGATACTATTGCAAGGTTTGATGAAAACTCGGTATATACGTAATTTAGTATTTTTCTAAACGGGCTTTGAAAAAATATAAAAACGAGGCCGCGCATTTTACGATAATCGAAAATGGTAGTACCTACCTATAGTTTGAACTAGATATTATAGAAAATGCCTTGGCGCGGGCGGGTAGATAATGGTAGGAAGTGAGTAGAAATGTGGATTCGTGTGTCTTTCCGAACCGGACGTGTCGCCGGATAAAAGTACGTTTCCTGTTTCGTCTTGTGTTCAAAACAAAAGAAAGTCCATTTTGTCCAGTCCATACATTCGACGGACAAAATGACCGTCGCACACACACAATATATACCTACTACATACGTAGACGGAATTCATATTATACCTCTCTTATTTTACCCGTCATGTATATCACATACTTGTAAAACATTTTGTATTTATATAATATGTATAAAACATTTTTTTCAGAAGTCGTTATGTTTGTACTGCACTCGTGTGTGTGGCTCACTCCCACGCAGAGTCACAAATTCACTGGTTTTGATATTTATTTTATTATTTTTCACTTATTCATTTCGAGTGGTGGTCATATAGGTAGTAGTTTTCGGAACGCCGAACAAACATTATTCGAAATAGCCGGGTGTATAGGTCCATACGGTTAACCTAAAGTCGGTAGTATGGTATCGGCGACGGTGGTCTCACCTACTAATAATCAACATAAAATATCGAAATGAAAGGTGGTAGGTACCTCAATACTTCATGTATAATGTATTATGTATACAGTATACACAGTACACACACACACATACACACTATTATAGTACTACACAGTCATAATATAATAGAGATTAAGTGGTCTTTTATCTTAACCAAGTTACCACAGACACGAAATGATTAATTTCAAAAAAAAAATTATTTACTTTTATGGAATGTAAATACGAAAATAATGAATTCATGCATACGTTTAAATAAATATAATATAATAAATGCAATAACATTCATAGGCACTGTGAATAAAAGAAAACTAATAATTCATGTATATTTTTTCAAGTATATGCGATCTAGAAGAATTTTCTCAGATTTGTAAAAACAAATTAAATGACATCTGTTCTGTCGTAATATTATGTACACTGCAATAAAAAGGTACGTGTACATACTAAATTGTCTATTTATATGTCTTCTGATATTTTATATTGTAGTTATTATTTGGAAGTTAAAAAAAAGTTACTTAAAAAATGTAATTAATAATAATTGTGAAGAAGAGTGATATTAATAACAAAAGCTAATAATCAAAACGACTTGGTGAACGTTATAAATGAAAACACTGTCACCGAGTTGATTTATTTAAAAAGTTACTTCACAATACATTAAATTTAAAGTTTTTATGATATAATAACAGTAATTTATAATATTTAAATAGATGTCTTGTCTTACGCAAAAGTTACAATTTTCTTTATAATTTCAATCCCTTGTAGGTCACTATTAAAAATTATATGAATATCACTCGTTTAATTTTTGAGAAATTATAGTTTATAGGACTAGAGGCATCCTAAATAGATACGATGGTGTTTCATTGTTTAATAATGATACTGAGTTGAGTTCATTTTTATTGGCCAAATAATATTTATTTCAAATATTATGTTTGGTTTGTGTAATAACATAAATTATTATTAGTTTATACCTATTTAATTTAAGGGTTCTGTTTTACTGTAGAATTTTTTTATCTCAACAATAATTAAATCAGAAATAACAGAAAATAATTGACTTTAGTGTTTTAAGTAATAAATACATTTCTGTTTTTAAAAATTGTTTGCATGGATACTTTTTTTCTCGTTTTTAACATTATGATTAATAATATTGTCAAGCTTAAAATAAATTCCAAAATGAAAAAAAAACAAACTCGGTTCTTAAAACACAAAGCGTTTGGGTGTATAAATATTTAAGAGCTTACGTTCAAGTCTTTGTTAAAATGTATTTTAAATAGTAAAAAAAAAAAAGATTTTACTGTGAATATCGAATAAAATGTTCAAATTAAATCCTGTCCGTTGTCACGAATAACTTTTAATGAATGTCATCCGGTTCACTTCGAACTACTGTACACATAATGGTAGGTACTCGCACTGTCTAGCCTTTGAAAATTAATGACCGCATGTTTTAGTTACAGTAGTCATTTAAATCTAAACAAATCGAAATATAGAGCAAGGAAAACAAATAGTTATTATTCGAAGTACGTAATTTATTTATTACCATAAATTCACGCATACTGCACAGTACTTATTTAAGCACTCGAGTTTAATTTTATAGGTAAGTTGTAGGTTTTAGAAACGAACCTTCCGAAAAAAATTGACTTGTGGTTATAATAATATTATCATACGAAATTTACTGTTATTCAAATATTTTAATAATATTAAAAATGCGTTTCGTGGTTTTCATATTAATAATGATTTATAATTGGGAAATTTCAGTTTACAATTTTTTGTTGATATATATACTATCTTATTAACCTTTGACCACGCTTCGAGTTTATAGTCGACTGTCCCATATTATATGATTTGTAATTTTTGATAACTTCGTCTACGAAGATTGACATTA
>NC_042495.1:14662159-14662411 GCF_005508785.2 Acyrthosiphon pisum | reverse complement strand
CCTCGAAACTAGGTCGTCCTTTGGCTGTAGATACCCCCTTTACCCTTCCTTTTGTATAAGAAAGTAACACTCTTTGCTCTTACCATTATAAATGTGCTACGCTTGCTTAAACCGTACTCGTCTCTTTTTGTTATTGATAATTTATTGTTTTATAACATGTGACCGATTTCTACGCGCGACAGTCTGGCCGTTATTTATTATTTGAAAGCATTTTTTGTACAATGATCTGTGAGCATATCATTACAGTAGACA
>NC_042495.1:14661081-14662059 GCF_005508785.2 Acyrthosiphon pisum | reverse complement strand
GTGTGTCTAGTAAATGATCATTAGTGTGTGTATACTCACCTACCATCACTCGCGGACCGCATCAATTTACAATACATTGTTATTACTTATCTGATTTATGGTCGCACGCACGCACACGTACAAGTCATTCAATGTCTAGATCAAAATATTCAAAACCAATTTATGGACGTGAAATAGCCGTCGCACTGACAAAAATTAAGGTACTTCTAGTGGTTCGATTTAAAAAAATGGTAAAGATGGTTTGGGGTTCGTAAACAAGTTTACTTTGCATTGGTCGGAGCACTTTCAATTTTAGAAAAATTATTGACGAGAATAAATATTTTACATTTTATAAATTTATAAATTTTTAGTATTGAATATATTCAAAAATATAAATATAAAAAATATGGTCCGACCGATGCAAAGTAGACTTGTTGACCAATTAAAACATCTTTACATTTTTTAAATCGAACCACTAGAAGTACTTAAATTTTTGTCAGTCACTAAGGTCGATTTGATGAAAAATGAATAGAATTTGCAGGGGCCTTATTACTGAATTGAGAAAAAGAAACAATGCTTATGCAGAATTAGAAAAAAAATGTGGTTTTCTCTTTAAAGATATGGACAGATCAGAAATACAATAATGTTCCAAAAATATATTGGATACATATTCAGATGATTTAGATTCTGATAATTTTGAATGTGAACTCACTCAGTTTCAAGTGTTGAAAAAGTCATTTCTCGGTAATAATTTTTTTGAAAATCCCCATTATTGTTTGAAATATATTCGAAGAATGAATATCCGCCATACTTTTCCCAACTTGGACATTATATTACAAATATATTTATCAATGCCGCGCACGAACTGTAGTAGTGAACGTTCATTCTTTGTACTCAAACGTATAAAAAATCGAATGCGCTCTACTTTAACACAAGAAAAACTGGACTCATTATCATTGCTGGTAATCAACCATGATGTTACTAAACAGTTAACATTTG